>NW_027498644.1:0-129901 GCF_021521415.1 Bidens hawaiensis
TGCTCATTGAAAACCGCATCCATGAGTCTTTGGTAGGTGGCTCCTGCATTCTTCAAACCAAAGGGCATTTTTGTGTAACAAAAAACACCCTTGTCAGTTCTGAAGGCAGTCTTGTCCTCGTCTTGTGGTGCCATTTGAATTTGGTGATAGCCCTTGTAGGCGTCCAGGAAACATTTGAGCTTAAATGGCGCCACAGAGTCCACTTTCGCGTCAATGTTTGGGAGGGGGGTAACAATCTTTTGGACATGCTTTGTTGAGGTCCTTGAAATCAATGCACATCCTCCATGACCCGTTGCTCTTCTTTACCATCACAGGATTGGCTACCCATGTTTGGTATCGTATTAGGCGGATGATATTTGCGCGCAGTAGATCTTCTACTTGCTCATTCATGGCCTTTGCCTTCTCATCCCCCATGACTCTCTTCTTTTGAGCAATTGGCTCTACAGACTTGAAGGTGTTGAGAGAATGTTGCGCCAGGTCTCGCGGAACTCCAGTCATATCAGAATGTTGCCACGCGAAGACCGACATATAAGTTGTGAGCAATCTTTTCATTCTCAACCTTGTGTCGTCTGATATCGTAGCTCCAATTGTGATTGTTTGCTCTGGGAATTTTGGGTTGAGAATCCATTCCTCTGGCGCGTTGTTTGCCATTGAAAGTTTCATTCTCCCTTCCCTCGGTATACTTGTCACTGCGCACAAATGATCTCGGTACACAAATGTTACACCTGTTGGTGTTGGGAACCCCAGCGAGCCGTGCGCTGGTGATGGTATGGCGTTGAATTGAGCAATCGTTCCTCTACCCAAGATCATATTGTGGCATGAAGTGGTGGGCAAGACCAAGAAGTTGACAATTTCGGCTCGCTTGTGTTTCTCATCCCCCATGGTTAGTTCAAATTGTATATGACCTAGGGGGTGAATGATTTCATTTGAAACACCCGAGATTGGTGCATTCACAATTTCGAGCCTTGCTTGGTCTGCTGGATCCAACTTTCTGAAACATTGCTCATACATGATGTCTGATTCACTGCCAGTGTCCACCAGGACTTTTGACACTTCATAATGAGCAATGTGTGTAGTGATGACTAGAGGACTGCTGATAGACGGGCCTCCCCTGATTCTTGGGAAGATTACTTGTTGCTCGCGCCAATCTCCTTGGACTTGCGCGCTTCTCTTTCTCGATCTTTGCCCTTGCCTTCCTCCCTCGGCTACACAGATTCTTTTGAACTTTTTGCTGGCTGAGGCTCCATCTGGTTGTTCATTCTCTGGTCTTGGGGTTTTCACCAGGTGAGCCAACTTGCCTGATTTCACATCTCTTTCAATCGCATCCTTCAAATGGTGGCATGCATCGGTGTTGTGCCCTTTGGACTTGTGAAACTCACAATACTTGCCACTGTTTGATGGTCCCTTGTGGAGTAATGGCTTGGGGCTTTTAAACTGGACATTCTCTGTGCTTAGCACTTGTGAAGGCGTTTTAGTGAGGGGAGTCCATATTCTTGGTAGAGGTCTGTTAGGCTCTCTGCCGCCTTCCCTCTTGTCACTTTCTCCGCGATTACGAATGTCTTTTTGGGGCTGGAGTGAGCTTGGTTGCGCCTGCTTTTCTGCGGGAGAATAACTGGTTTGTTGCAACCTGGACCATACGGAGTTCTGTTTGCCCCTCCTTTCATTGTTGCGCGGGTGCTTCTGTTTGATGCCCTCTATCTCTTGCTCTATCTTGGGCAATTTGTTTTTCATTTCGCGCAAAGACTCGCGATGCTTCCATTAGCTTGGCTCAAGTGGTTGGCATGCCATCTCTGCTCACGAGAGCTCTGCGGAGTTGATCACTGCGCGCACCTTGAATAAAGGCCACGCGCAAGAGTTGTTCAGTGATACCTCCAATTGCCAGAGATTCCTGATTGAAACGGGTTATGTAGTCTTCAATGGTTTCATCATTCCTGCGCACGCAGTGCATGATGTCATCGGGGTCGCGCGTGTGTCTGCGCTGCTGTACGAAGTGAGCCTGGAACTTCTCCAATAGCTCTTCGAACCCATCGATTTGTCCAGTCGGCAAGCTTTCGAACCAGACACGCGCTGCGCCCGTGAGGCAGCGAGCAAACATGTGACACCATGTTGGCATCGTCCAGCTTTCTAGGTTTCCAGTGTTGTAAGAACCTTGTAGGAAATCGTCTTGATCAGTTGTGCCGTCGTACTTGCCCAAACCACTTGGCATCTTGGTTTTGTGCTGAATGGGAGCCTTCGCGATGCGCTCAGTGAATTTTGAATGCTTCACCAAGATGGCTGGCCTGTATGGTGTGGTTACGTCCACTTGCCCTCTCGCTGGTGGGTTGTACGGTGTGTACAGATCCATATCGGCTTTGGCCCCAGGCGCTATGTTCATGTGCGCGCGTAGCTGTGAGCCTCCTGCATGAGTATCTCGCGTCTTCCTCATGCTGTGCACTTCTTCCTCACTAAAATCAGCGTGTTCAGTGTGAACAGAGTGACCATCTTCCGGCGCGCGCGCCCTTTTTGTTGTTCCTTGAATGGTTTGCTTATCAAACGCGAGCCTTTGTGTTAAGTCAGCTAACTTTTTGTGTTTGACCAGCTCATTGTATTTGTCCATTAAACGTCGTTGTTCGTTTATGAGCCATTCTTTAGGGTCATTGGTTTCAACTTCTGGACCCATTGGTCCTTTTTGTTTCGCGCCAGTCAGATTTTGGAACGTGAGATCGTCTGGAGGAGTTTCAGTCTGGCTATGAGGAGTTGTGATGAAAGGATGGTTACTGGTGGTGCGCGCAGAATCACGCGGCACCCTCAGAAACTGCTGTCCCTCATTAACATCCTCAAGCTCAATATCCTCCAGAACTTAATCGCTGTTTCGAACACCAGAAACCATGGTGAAGTTTTTCAGAGAGAACTGATGAGATGGTGATTTTGTTGCCGTTGTAACAGGTGATGGCACCAATGAAGAAACGTGGATCGGCTCACTGGTAGACGATCAACTTTCCTCGGGTGTGAGTATGCTATTTCACCGATGGTTCTCCGGAGTATGAATTCTTCCACCTACAAAACGAGCAGCACCGTGAACTTACCCCTCAGAAAGGGACAGAGGGGTCCTCTTTGGGGTAACCCTCCGGTGTGAGAATAAGAGATTGTAGAAGAAGATAATAATAATCTGAGAGTGAGTAAGGAATTGGAATATATTTTCTTGCTTACCTCCCCTTGTGGAGGTGGTATGGTATTTATAGTGTTAGGGTTTCCAATGATTGGGCTCAGATCCCATTAGGGCCTTTTTGGCCTTCTCCAATTGCTTTGCGCAACGTGTCCTTAGGACACCTGGTGCTTTTTCATTGATTATTCTCTGTCCCTGGTATTTCACCTGACCCATGTGCAATCACGTGGTAGCACATGGGTTTTGCTGAGTTGTCCACCTTTCATTGGCAGCTGTCAACATCAGCATATTCTTATTCCTTAAAGGATACCTTCTGGAAGGTTGTCTGACGAGCACAATCAAGGTTGTCCTTATCCTGATTTGGATAAGGACGAGGTTGATTATGTGCATGTGTGATATGCGCCTATCCTGAGGATGCGCGAGGTCTTCTCTTTATTCTCACGCGCAGATGTTTCATGCGCAGATGTGATATGCGCAAGCATATGTAATATGCGCCACGCGCAGATGCGCCACGCGCAGATGTGATATGCGTGAGCATATATGATGCGTGAGCATGTGATATGCGCCACGCGCAGATGCGCCACGCGCAGATGTGATATGCGTGAGCATATATGGTGCGTGAGCATGTGATACGCGTGAGCATATGTGATGCGTGAGCATATGTGATATGCGCCATGCGCATAGGTTTTGGCTTTATGCCTTCATGATATCTTGATTTCAAGCCTCTTGTCTATATCTTGTGGGTTGACCCGCCCCGCTCGATGTTGAGGCGGGTACATACCTCTTCAGTTGTCTACATCTGATACGAGCAGATAAAGGTCGTCTGGGAGAGAAACAACACGGGTTAACTGGTTTTATTCTTAAGTCCCACATTTTAACATTATGATCAAATGATGATGTCATAAAGCGAGAAGGAGAATGATGAGCAAATTTGGCTACATTGATGGCTTCTCAATGCATATCAGTGAACAAATGTAGGCGTTTTCCAGTTGAGATATCGTACACAACAACTTTCTTTGAGTAACCACTTGTAAGAATCTGATCGTCTGTTGCATTGACATGAACGGAAGTCAAATGCTGAAATTCGTCAAAGTCAACACGGTAGGACTACAATAGTTATTTGCAACTTATGGTAGTGTGTCGTTTATGTCGTATAATCTCAAAGATCCGTTGTCATAACCAACAAGCAATTTGTCATAAAAGAAAATTTGTAAATTAAAGATTAGTCACGTTTACTTATAAGCGGGTTGATTTGGTTATGTTTTTATCTCTTAACTGAAATTCGGTGAACTTTTCGTGAACCATTCGGTGGACAGTTCATTTATTTAACAAGCGAATGAATATGAACAAAAAAAATTGTTATTTTTATTAAGCGAATGAACATGAACAATGTCTGGTTCCTTCTTTTAATTTCGTTTACATTCATTTTTGTTCGTCAGTTTGCGTTTGTTAGTTTACATTTGTTAATATATTCATTTAAAATTTTTTGAGCCATTATTACTTAGTCTAGTTACAATTAGATGGGCACAAAAAAGTCGAACCCGAAACAAAACCCGGGTTTTTAATACCCGAACCCGACCTTACCTGTAGGGTACGGATAGGGTATGACTTTCAATGCTGAAACCCGAACCCGAACCCGTACCCGATATAAACCCGATAATACCCAAAACCCGGTTCTAGTTAAACCCGAAACCCGGTTCTAGTTATACCCGAAACCCAGGTTTTTTGCATACCCGAACTGAATTTTTTTGCATACCCGGATATTAGTGTTTGTGCACATGTGTCTATGTGGCACTTGACAGTGGTTGTGTGGCTACCCACAGATCTATAGCCGTTATCCAACGGATCTTTTTTGAAACAAATATTTGATATAAATGCTTTTAAAGCAACGCCTTTTGATATAACAAACAACAATTTAAAACACATAAAATATATGTTTTTTATATCATTGTTTAGTTGTTTACATATGTTTGAATAAACTTTGAAGTTTGTATGCAAAAAAATAGAGTTAGAATAAAAAAAACACAGCAGGCCCGTCAACAGAAGAACGCTGCAGAAAAAATCTTTTTTTAATACCCGGAAATAGGGTATTCAAATACCCCGGGTATTGAAGACCCGGTTCAATACCCAACCTGGACCCGAACCCGACTCGGATATTATTAATACCAGATTTTCCAATACCCGATCATACCCAAACCCGGGTTTTATAATACCCGATTTGTTCACCTCTAGTTACAATAACTTTTTAGGCCCAACACATTGTTTTTCACATTACTTTTAAGCAACTTTGTAGAATAGTAATCATGTTTCAATTTTATTTCAATTAAGTCACTCATATTTTATTTTATTCCAATTAGGTCACTCAACTTTTAATTTTGTCTCAATTAGGTTACTCAACTTTCAGTGTGTCCCAATTAGGTCACTCAACTTTCACTTTTAGCTCAATTAGGTCATTCAATTTTCAATAAATGTTCTAATATTATCTTTTTTTACCTTTATATTATATGTTTGTAAATAACTTAAACGTCATTAAAACCAACACTTTTTAATTTTTTATCAGTAAATGTATCACTTACGATAACATAATAGTTGTCCATCTCGTTTTACAACACAAATTGAAATTTAAGTGACCTCATTGAGACAAATGGAATGTTGAGTGACCTGATTGGGACAAAACCAATATGAGTGACTTAATTGAAACAAACTTGAAACTTGATTACTATTCTATAGTGTTTTCCCTACTTTTAACTAGTTTTAGCTCAATGATGTTCATTCCTCTACATTCAATGATGTGAAACATTCGCTTGTTAATGAACGAACATAAACGAACATATTCATTTTCTTGACGAGCAAACATGAACAAGAAAACAATGTTTGTTTTATTGTTCCTGCTCGATTATATGTTCGGTTAAAGTTAAACGAATAATCACGAACATACTCCACAAATTTCATGTTCATTCGATTCGTTTACAATCGTCCATAAAACTTAGTTAACAAGATTACCAGCCTCGTGATTAATAACAACCACTCCCCTTCTAAAGTCCAAAATGCCATTAAGCTTGGGCCAGTTTAGTGATACTCAAACAGCCTCGGTAGGAGGATTTTGCCTTCTTCTTTAACAATCTGACTAATATTCGGCAACGGGTGTAGAACAGGCCATGCGGATGAACCAAGTTTAGCAGCACTGAGAGACCTTGTGTTATAAACTCGGCTTCAAACGGCTAAACAAAACTGTGAAATCAAACAAAGATAATTCCAACGGACAACCCGGGATACAGATTCACCACCCGAATTGTAACCGAAGAGTAAAAATGAACCCGCAACAAGATACAGACTCACCACCTGTCACGAGTAAGTATCCAAATTTCACCTCTCAAGTTGCTAAGCTTGAGATAGCAATGGAATATTTAGCCTTTTAGTGGGGAAAAACCAAATTAAAAACATAATAAATCTTCTTTGCCCATTTCATGATCAAGTTTCGATTACATTGAGAATAAGGAGAACACTAACCTTTGTTGGGGATTTGAAATAGCAACCTGGATTATTTAGAGAGTCGTGTGATAACTTTCAGATTAAAAGTTATTTTGGTGGTTCTCCAAAACACTTTAATCGAATAAAACTCTAAATTGAGACAAGTATTTCGTATGGAATTTTTGTGAGGAAGATGAACCAGAGCGTCTGTTGATCAATCCAATAACGTGTTTTGGGTACTTACTCGTGACCCCCATTCGTTAGGGGCTTCGCCCCTAACATCACAATAAACTAAAGCAAGTATGTACTCCACACATCCCCGAACTTGCTTAATGTTTATTATGATTAAATTGATCAACCAGTTAATCCAATTACACAAAAATACTAACAATCCTCCCCCATTTTAGTGCAATCCTTGATTAACTAAAACTTCTCACAAAACCAAACAAACTTATGCATAAATGAAATGTCGTGACGATTGAATTTCCTCTTGGTATATTACACATTCCAAATATCCGAATATCGGGGTGTCGCTATGGATTGAACCCTTGCAATTCATAGTGAATACTCGAAGCTAATATACACATAAGTTTACATACTTACATATTCTTACATGACACTTTATTTTACTAGCCTGGTATCCTAATCCTTCATAAGTATATCAAAGCCAAGTCCCAACTTCTTGAAGCAACTAAGCTTCATACTCATATAGGTAGTTCTTTTATTCTTACACCTGCATATGCAATTTTTCAAAAGAACTATTAAGAAGTTATACTTCAACCTCCTCAACTTGCAGGTCTGAACTCATACCTTGGGATGTAAATAATAATGTGTTCCAATCTTCAGATGTAAAGCTTTCCACATTGAATTCAGCACCTAATGTCATATTAGATGGGAATTTGGTATCTTAATATGGAAGATTTTAGATGGACTTTAAACCCATCCCTATAGCCGCCTTGCGCACAAGATCCTTACTTAACCCTTTGGTTAATAGATCGGCTAAATTCTGTTGAGTTCTCACAAACTCCACTGATATCACTCCATTCATTATAAGTTCACGAATCATGCTATGTCTAACACCTACGTGTCTAGACTTTCCATTATATACTTGACTATATGCCTTAGCCAAAGTAGCTTCGCTATCGCATCGGATAGATATAGAAGATATCGGTTTAGGCCACAATGGAATTTCATATATTAAATTTCTTAGCCACTCAACTTCTTTACCAGCTGCTGCTTATTTTGGTCAAAAATTGACAAAGGTGATTTGTTAACCAAATTAGTAAATGGGACTCGGTGCTTGCTTGAAATGAACGTAAAAGTGCTAGAACACAGAGATTTGTTGCGAGGAAAAAACCCGTTATCCTTAGGTTAGCAAGAAAAAAACCCCGGGTGGTGAAAACTATCACCACCAGTTTATTACTATCAAAAATCGATTACAAGTGGTGGAGCTAACTGGATCGTGTTACAAAATGTGAGTACTAGTAAGTGTCGTGTGATAATGTGTGTGTGATATGATCCAAGTATGGCTCTATTTATATAATAGAGTAACTAACAAGAATTCCTCTAAATTAGGAAATAACCAACTAATCTTAATTTGCCGTTCCTACTTTTCCGGAGATGATTGATCCCTTCCAACTTAGCCACTTTTCCTTTTTAATCACGCTTTATTTGAAGTAAGTCAGCTGTAATTCAGAATCTTTTGGCAATCGTTGTCATATCTCTTGACCTGGTAAACAAGGAAAATAGCGAACAAATTGTTAATTAAACAATACATTTAGGATACTTGTTACCTTGGAGGATACTGTATCTTGGAATCATCCTGAACATATTGCTTGCTAAGGATACCGAAAATCCATGCCCTAACAATTGTCCCCAAATTTAACAGCTGTTGGCATGGATTACAGCTGTAAAATTTTTGAAATTTGAACCCCGCGTGGGGATCGTCCATAGAACCGTCAAAAATCCTTTGTTATCTTATGTTTATCTCGGATAAATATTTTAAACCTTCACCCGAACATTATCCAGGTAAATTTCTTTCTCTCTTTGCTGTTCTTCTTCAATCACCATGAGTAAAAAACTCAAGCTTTCCGTCATCAAGTCCAGGCTCAGGAGGCTAAGGCTACTGGGTTGGAGACTCCCTTTTGGGATGTGGCAGCTTGGGAGAAGATAGTGGCGGAGAGAATGTGGAATAACCGGGCCGAGCACGGTGGATAAGGCGGCTGATGAGGCGGTAAAAGTTGGCGACTAGCGAGGCGGTGAAGGATAAATAGGGCAATGATGGTGATAAAGACAAG
This sequence comes from Bidens hawaiensis, assembly GCF_021521415.1. NCBI lineage: Eukaryota > Viridiplantae > Streptophyta > Magnoliopsida > Asterales > Asteraceae > Bidens > Bidens hawaiensis. The sequence goes on from NW_027498644.1 coordinate 8,914, forward strand.
GCCTGAGCCTGGTTTTTTTGACTGTTTGTTTGTGGTTTATGATGGTTGGTTGTAGGTTTGTGGCATCTTGAACAATTGGAACTTGTGTTTTGAACAGTTATGCTTAGGATAATAGGGAAATATGGGTGGAGGGATCTTGAGTTTCAAGACTGTAAGGCCCCCGACCCGGGTGCCTTACTTTCTTGCTGGTTGGATTTACTCATTCACATAATTCGTAAAATCAGAGTTAATTAAAACTTTTCGCGAAATTAAGAGTCATTCATTTATTCATAACATAACCGTTTGTCTTAACATCATAACATAAATCCATAAAACATAAAACATTAAACGACATGGTAACTTCTTCATAGCGATGCCGATCTTCCTCTTATTTGCCATGAGTCCTCATCAAGCAACTTGCCTCGTTCTACTTGCCTATGTGCATACTAAAAGTCAGCTACGCTGAGTGAATTCTAGTTAATTAACATACAATGCATTCACTTACATACTAATACGCGTCCGAAGATACGTATTAATACTTACCTGTTCCTTTGTTAATCAATCATACATACATACATTCATACTTCTTATCAATCACATACCTCGGATATTATAAAGATCCGGTCCTCACTTACCTTGGATATTATAAGGGTCCAGTGCCCTACATACCTCGAAATTTATAAGGATCTGGTGTCCTTCATACCTTGGATCTCCTCAGAGTCCAGTCCCTACTTACCTTGGATATTATAAGGGTCCAGTGCCCTAACATACCTCGGTTATTATTATGGCCCGGTGCCCTCTAACATGCCATACCATTCTAACTTCGTTACATTTCCTTTCTAATTTCTTCAATCATAACTAATATAACATCACATGCATACTAGTTAAACAATCCATATCATTCACATTCATATGCAAACATATATCTAATATACACTTACCATTTAAGTTAAGTGTATACATCTAAACACATCGTAGTATGCACACAGCCCCAAAAACATAACACATAAAAGGGGGCTAGAACTCACCTGGATCCTGTTACGTTCACCGTTAATAGTAATTTCCTTCTTGAGCTGTGTACGGCTAACTGTTTAACAATGAACACGTATTAATGCTCTATATTTGTTTATTATTTATTCTCTTGAGTTAACGGGGTTAATCGTTAAATTAACCGAGATCGACACGAAACCCTCTTAACCGTTCTTATTTATTTAATATACTTTAAATCCTTATTTATGGTTATTGTATACTTAGATTATATTATATGTATTTACATATTTTAGGGTATATCCTTTGCTCGTCCATTTCCTTCCATTCGTCAACTTGTATAATGAGCTCTCAAATTTAAGTATTTTCTAAACGGTTTTCCATTGGTCTAGCATAGGGCGGGTCACGGGTTGTTAGACAAGTCGGGTCTCGGGTTCAGGTCTCGCTTAAGTTCTTGGATCCATGTGCCTTATGTATATATATATATATATATTTGCTATTATTATTAAGATTAATGTTATTATTATTATTAATATTATTATTATTATATATATTACACCCTCACCCACCCCAACCTTACCTCTTCCCTCTCCCCATTTCATAACCAGGAGCTGCTGCCCTCACTCTCCCCTTTCTCTCATTTTCCGACGATCAATCTAAGGTCGGGTTCGGGTCTTGTTTCTCTCGCCACACCATGGCTACTCCACCACTGCTACATCTCCCCATTTCTTTCTCCTTTAATCACGGCCGCCACCACCGCCCCTTCCACTCCGGCCACCACCACCAACACCTTCCTTCACTCAATCCTTCTCACGGGATGGTCTCGCATGAGGTCTCTTTTTTTTTTTCGCATAAGGTGTGCTTCGCATCGGGTAAGGGATTTCGCACGGAATGGGTTCCGATTCGCTTGGGTTTTGTTTCGCTTGGGTTCTGTTTCGCTTGGGTTCTGTTTCGCTTGGACATTACTTCGCACGCGGGTTCTAAAAGAATCGCATGCCGGGTTTTTCGCTTAACCTCATGCGATTCCAGGTAGCTCGGGTCGTTATGGGTCGGAGGTTCGAGTCCTCTGTTTATTTGGGTTATCATCACTAACTTCATCCGGTCTGCGTCGAAACCGAGTCTCTTGACTCACTTAATTGGGCTCAATATGCATACATGTGTCGGACCTTAGACCCAAATTCAACACAATTTCATGGCTCAATTTGGATCCAGTTTCCCAACCTTTAATCGGCTTCGTCGGACACCGGGCTCCATATCTGTCTGAACTACTTGGTTTGAACCAGTGATTGATTGGGTTCTGTCCATGTGAACCAACTCACTGAACATATATACACATATTATTTTTAATAGTTTTAGTCCAAATCTGACTCTCCACTTGGTTTGGTTAAGGTTCGTTTGTTCGTTTATTATTAATTTTAGCGAAAAGAGAACGAAATGAAAATGAACATAATGTTTACCTTTGGTGTGATTGAACTAGATCTTGGATTGATGATTTGGATTGGGATCCTTTGGTATACAGGAGGTTTATGTTGTATGTGTATGTGTGCCAATGATTGGGTGGATGATGGTGAAATGATAAGGATGGAAAAATCTAGGGTTTTAGGGGTTTAAATAGGCTAAGCCCAAAGGCTTTTAGACCCAAATCACTCTTGAGTCCACTAAACTTGTTCCCTTACTTTTTTTTTCTATAATTGTTATTTAATTAATTATAATGACGCAACGCGACACACGACTAAAACGAGATCTTATATTAATTATAATCGAAACGAGGACATTACAAAGACGAAACCCGGGTGTTGCCTTTCTAATTTCCTGCACTTATGATCAAGGTTGTAAAAGTCGTTAGGCGGTCCTAGGCGGTCGACTGTGGAGTTGCGAGTACTCGGGAGTAGTCGGGGATTACTCGGAAAATACCTAAGGAGAACTCGGCCGAGGTGGGGAGTACTCGATCTAGGCTGGGAGTAATCGGGGAGTACTCGGCCGCCTACTCTGGAGTTTTACAACATTGCTTATGATTAGTAATAACATAATATTTTGGCTTTAAGCATTGTGTTCAATATGTATGTTACTTTTACATAACTTATCTGAATAAGTTTTAATTGGAATATTACATATCTTCCATTTACTGAAATAAGTTAATTTGAGGATAATGTATCCTGAAAACATGCTTCTTGAATATTTTGAGGATTATAGTTCCAGAAAATATATCTTTAAGACTTTTTATTAAAATATCCCAAGGATCATATATCTTGAACATAAAACATTTTAAAGATTATATATTTTTAGAAAACATAATCAAAAGACATATTAGGAATTGAAATAAAATATCTTAATGATAATATATCCTTATGCCTTGTGTGAGTTATCACAATCAAACCAAAAGATCGTACCTTGAAATATGAATTGAGTGATAAAACAAAGTGTAAAGTGTACCTTTATAGAGGTCATTTATAAATCTAGTTAGTTTACATATGAAATTTTGCTAAGTTAAGAACAGCTTTGCAATATATCTACATTTAGCGATTTGTCCGATCTTCAATCTGTCAAAACAAAGTTAGATAATCCTGGCAATAAAACCCATTTACTGGCGATAAAGCCTTTGTACTAGCGATAAAGCCTTTTCACTGGCGACTAGGCCTTTACTTGGGAGACATGAAAATGTCTAAGCTTGAGATAAACTGGGGAAAGTCCCAAACGTACGGGCACGTAAATGCCAAAACTTGAGATAACATGAAAATGTTATAAACCTTAGATAACATGAAAATGTTATAAATCGTATGTGTGACATGTCTGCCACTTATCTTAAGGATTCGGTATATAGCCAACAACAAACAGATTATCAGCTGGTCTGGTCCGCCTGCCTCGAACTATATCCGAATCATCGTGCGCTTCAGGCGTTCGTTGGAAAGGTGAAAACCTTTAAACCTTAGAAGATATCCAATATATCTTATTTGTGCGCTCCAGGCGTTCGTTGGAAAGGTGAAAACCTTTAAACCTTAGGAGATATCAGGGATATCTTATTCGTGTGTGAGGTGATCAGCCTCTAACTGTTGTGAAGATAACGTATCCTTGGGATAACTGCAAAACACTATACTCTTGATCAATTTCCCTTCTTGGATCCCAATTTCTTCCTCAAATTGTTGATGATGATCTTGTTACTAGATTCTGCTTGACCATTAGCTTGAGGATGTACTGGAGTTGAAGTCACCATCTTGATTCCCTAACTTTCACAAAAGTTGGTTGTTCTACTACCGATGAACTGTGATCCATTGTCACAGACAGCTCTGCCGGGATACCAAATCTTGTCAGGATATTGCGTTTGATGAATGAGATCACATCCTTTTCTTTAACTTGGACAAATGCCTCAGCTTCGATCCATTTGGAGAAGTAACATGTCATTGCCAGCATAAAGACCTTTCCACCAGGAGCTTTGGACAGCTTTCCCACAATATCCATTCCCCATTTCATAAATGGCCACGTGGATATGATAGGATATAATGGTTCAGCCGGTTGATGCAAGATGTTGCTGTCTCTTTGGCAAGCATCACACTTCTTGGAGAAATTCATTGCGTCTTTCTTCATCGTTGGCTAGAAGTATCCTGTCCTCAGGTGCTTGGATACTAAGGCTCTGCCCCCAGTGTGGTTTCCACAATCACCTTCATGTATGTCTTTGAGAACTTCTTGTGCTTCATTATATTCCAAGCATCTCAAGTATGGACCTGCAAGTGATTTTCTATACAAAACATCATTTAAGATAAGAAACTGGGTTACCTTCATTCGGAAAGCTCTTGGGTTTTCTCCTTCTGGTATCTCATTATCCTGAAGATACCGCATTATGGGATGGGTCCAGGATACTGGATTATCCTTAGAATTTGAAGTCTCTAAGACTTCGAGGTTCTCCTTTGTTGCCGGGGTCAATATATGCACGATAGGTATCTTGACATCTCCTTGTATCTTGAGAGCTGATGCCAAATTTGCTAAGGCGTTTGCTTCAGTGTTCTCTTCCCTTGGTACCTGCACTATATCAAATGTTTCGAAACACATAGCTAATTGCTTAACTATTTCTAAATATTTCGCTAAGTTTTCTGCATTTACTGCATAAGAGCTATTGAAATGGTTAGTTAATAACAAAGAATCAACATAAACTTGAAGATACCTGACCTTCATATCCTTAACTAATTGCAAACCAGCTATTAAGGCTTCATATTCAGCCTCATTATTAGTAGTCTGAAATTCACAAGATATGGATAGAGGTATTATGTCCCCCCTGTGGCGATTTTAGCAGGATATCTAGACCTGTTCCTCTTATGTTGGAGGCGTCATCGGTATGCAAAGTCCAACTCTCCTTGATCTCCAGTAATTGAACTTCCTTTTCTACTTCCTTAAGTATATCCTGGCTAAAATCAGCCACAAAGTCGGCAAGTGCCTGAGATTTTATGGCTGTCCTTGGTTCATACAAGATTTCGTATGCACTAAGCTTCACAGCCCACTTTGCCATCCTACCTGACATTTCTGGTTTTCTCAAAAAAACTTTAATAGGATAATTAGTTTTTACATGAATAACATGAGTTTCAAAATAATGTCTTAATTTAGTAGAAGCCATTATAAGTGCTAAAATCAACTTTTCAAGATAAGAATACCTGGATTTAGCATCTAGCAGACTTTTACTTACATAATATATTGGATGTTGTTGACCTTCATGATCTTTGACTAAGACAGTGTTTATTGCACTTCCAGAAACAACTAGGTACAAGGATAATGGTTCACCGTCCACTGGCTTCATTAGGAGTGGTGCTGAGGATAGGTACTCCTTCAAGGATACCAATGATCTTTCTTGCTTTTCTCCCCACTGGAACTTTTGATTCTTCCTCAGGATATCATAGAAGTCTTTACACTTCTCTGAAGATCTTGAGATGAACCTGTTGAGTGCAGCTATTCTTCCGGTCAATCTTTGGACATCTTTGACATTTTTTGGTGACTTGATATCCAGGATAGCTTTGATCTGCTCAGGGCTTGCTTCTATTCCTCTCTTGGTAACCATATATCCAAGGAACTTTCCTGCTTTGACACCAAAATGACACTTAGCTGGGTTCAGCTTCATGTTATACTCATCCAGGATGTCAAATGTTGTTGCCAAGTCTTTGAGATGATCCTCAGCCTTTCTTGACTTTACCACCATGTCGTCTATGTAAACTTCCATCGTGTCCCCCAATTGGTCTTTGAACATCATGTTGACTAGCCTCTGGTATGTTGCACCTGCATTTTTTAGTCCAAAAGGCATTGCAGTATAACAGTATATACCTGTGGGAGTCATGAAGGTTGTATCTTCTTGATCTGAAGGCTCCATTTGAATCTGTTGGAATCCTGAGGATACATCCATGAAGGTTAGCAGCTCGTGGCCAGCAGTAGCATCCACCATTGAGTCAATGTGTGGGAGTGGAAATGGATCTTTTGGACAGGCCTTATTCAGGTCTGTGAAGTCCACACGTACTCTCCATTTTCCACTATTCTTCTGGACTGCAACTAGATCGGCTAACCATCTAGGATATTGGACCTCTCTTATCATCTTGGTCTTGAGCAGCTTCTACACTTCCTCTTGTATGATAACGTTTCTCTCAGGAGCAAACTTCCTTTGCTTTTGATGTACCGGCCTGAAAGATTTATCTATACCAAGTTTATGAGTAATTATAGATTTAGAGATACCTGTCATATCTTCATGTTTACAGACGAAAATAGAAGCTCTTTTCTTTAGGAAGGATATTAACTCCATCTCAATATCCTCAAGAATACTTGTTCCTAATAATACCTTGATCTCAGTATCATGTGGATCCAAAGATACTTCTTTTACATCCTGCTCTTTTGCTTGCAGGACCTTCCCCGGTTGTTTCTGTAATTGCTATGCTTGAGTAGACTTTGTAGTCCACTTCATTGATGAAGCATAACATTCCTTGGCATCTTGCTGATCACTTTCAATTTTGATGACTCCCCAAGGACTTGGTAGTTTCACACATTGATGATAAGTTGAGGGTACTGCCTTCATGCTGTGGATCCAGGGCCTGCCTAATATTACATTACAACAAGATAATGAGTCAATAACACAAAATTTTTGTAGAGAGTTAGTTCCTTCAATATATATTAGAAGTTTGATTTCTCCCAAAGTGTTCTTGGTCTTGGTCTTGCCACTGAATCCTACTACAACTGAGGATTTTGGGATAATCTCCATTTCTGGAATACCATCTTCTTTAAGGCATCCATTTGGATAATGTTCACAGAGCATCCTCCATCAACGAGTATCCTGCGCTCAAAATAGTTAGCTATACATAAAGTGATTACCAAACCATCATGGTTGGGATCTACAAGATCACATCGGTCCTCCTCATCGAAGGATATGATCCTTTGAGTTGTCAGAGTGGAAGTGTGGAGAGGTCTTTCTCCGTTGTCCATCTTTGTTTCTTTTGAACGCTTCTTGGCTACCGAATATGAGGTTCCACAGATGTCGGATCCTCCCGAGATAAAGGATACAACCTTAGCTCCAGATGGAGGAGAAGGTGCCCTTTCAGGTATCTTGATAGGATCCTGACTCTTGTTCTTGTTTTTTCCAAATAGTTCCTTCAGGTATCCTTTGCTGAGAAGATATCCTGTTTCTTTCCGAAGTGCTATGCAATCTTCAGTGCGATGGCCGAAGTCTTCATGGAATGCACACCATTTGGACTTGTCTTTGATGGATCCAGGCTTTTCATTTTTCTTAGGCCATCTAGCATTGTCACCTAGATCCTGCATTGCACAAATCACACCACTAATATCAATATTAAAACAATATTCAGAGATTTTAGGATACTCTTCATCATCCTCATCTTCTTCCACAGCATTTATCCTGGGATTATCCTGCTTGGAATAGGGCTTCGGCCTGGAGAATTTTTGTGGAGAGTCTGACTTCCTATTGGTGGACTCATACTTCGGGATAACCAAGTTTCCATGAGCCTTCTTGTCATCCTCTCGCCGAATGTATCTTAACGCCTTGTTTCTGACTTCATCAAGATTCCTGCATGGAGTCATGACAAGATCATCATAGAAAGGAGAATCCTTCCTTAATCCCATCTTGAAGGCTTCAACATCAGCTGCCATGTCAAGGTTGGGGATTTCCAAAGCTTCCCTGCTAAATCTGGTTATGTAATCCCTTAAGGATTCATTATTATGCTGAACAATTCTATATAAGTCACCTGTCATTTTCTCAAAAGATCTACTACAAGAATATTAGCTATTGAAAAAATTAATCAAATGAGAAAACGATGTAATAGTGTTGGAGGGAATACTCAATAACCATTTGAGGGCTGGCCCCGTCAGTGTTGAACCAAATCCCTTGCATAGGCAAGCTTCCTTGATGTCAATGGGGATGGGGTTGATCTCCATCCTTTTTCTATACTGAGCTACGTGTTCCTCAGGATCCATAGTGCCGTCGTACAGCTTCATGCTGGGAGTTTGGAACTTCTTGGGGATTTCTACGTCGCATATAGGCCAAGTAAACCTAGATAACTTGTGGCTACCTGAAGGCCCTTCAGCTATGGGACGTATTATCCCTGAGATACTGGAAATCATATCCTTCATTTTCTGCAGTTCCCTGGCAATCTCGGGGGATATTCCCTTATCCTTCACATGTCCACGGTTAGTGTATAAATTAGCGTTAAATAAAATGTTACCGAGGTCATGGTTAGGCCTCTGGTATCCTAAGCCTTGACGGCTAGTTCCTCTATTGAGGGTATCCTCAGGATAAGGTGACGCCTGCATTGGGATGTCATCTCCAACATGCACTTCAGAGGACACCATGGGAGATCCTGACGAGAATATGTCGGCTGGCATGGTTAAACGAGGCTGTATGTTGATGAATTCTGGCCTCGTTGGTCTAGGTAATTCCGAGGATACCGGAAGATAAGTTCCTCCGTATCCTGATTGCTGCTGAGACGGAGTCCTTGTTGATTGTGTCCCCAAGGATCCGAGATTCTGAAGGAGGGTTGATCCTGTAGAACCAAAATCAAGAACCCTGGGCATGATTGGAGTAGCCTCCTGCCCTGGCTTCTTTTTGATTCCTTCAATCTCCTTAAATAGCCTTGAATTGGTCTTTTCTTGCTGCTCCATGTGTGTTTTGACCTGTTTCATCAAAGCTAAAATGTCATTGTTAGAAATAACCGGGTCTACCCGTGTAGAGGATCCCGCGAATGGTGGAAGTTCTCCTCTGGTCTGTTTTCTTCTTTGGCACTGGTGGAGGTCCTGAGTTGATGTTTGAAGTAGCGGTGACCACCGAAGCAAAGACTGAACTTGTTTTTGGTAGTGAGGCCATTGTAAAGAGAATGAAAGTGAATGAAATAAACGGATTTCAAGGATTGAAGCACCGTAGCCCCACGGTGGGCGCCAAATTGTTTTGGTCAAAAATTGACAAAGGTGATTTCGTAACCAAATTAGTAAATGGGACTCGGTGCTTGCTTGAAATGAACGTAAAAGTGCTAGAACACAGAGATTTGTTGCGAGGAAAAAACCCGTTATCCTTAGGATAACAAGAAAAAAAACCCCGGGTGGTGAAAACTATCACCACCAGTTTATTACTATCAAAAATCGATTACAAGTGGTGGAGCTAACTGGATCGTGTTACAGAATGCGAGTACTAGTAAGTCTCGTGTGATAATGTGTGTGTGATATGATCAAAGTATGGCTCTATTTATATAAAAGAGTAACTAACAAGAATTCCTCAAAATTAGGAAATGACCAACTAATCTTAATTAGCCGTTCCTACTTTTCCGGAGATGATTGATCCCTTCCAATATAGCCACGTTTCCTTTTTAATCACGCTTTATTTGAAGTAAGTCAGCTGTAATTCAGAATCTTTTGGCAATCGTCATCATATCTCTTGACCTGGTAAACAAGGAAAATAGCGAACAAATTGTTAATTAAACAATAAATTTAGGATACCTGTTACAAGGAAAATAGCGAACAAATTGTTAATTAAACAATAAATTTAGGATACCTGTTCCCGCGGGCACACATACTAATTATTATAAAAAGCAAAACACAAAAAGTTTTAGGATACTTGTGGGTAAGTGCCGCTGGTGAATTTATGGTTTGTGGGTACATGAGGGTAGAAATGAGATGACAGTACAGGATTGACCGATACATGGGTAATACCCATGAGTGCCCCTTCCCCTCTTAGATGTTACATTGTTTAAGACCCACTTATAGGTTTAAGGACTTTTAACTTATATAAATTATATCATTATAGAAAATTACTATGTTTTAAAAAAAATACAAATAACGCAGTATATAACTAAACTACTCTTATTGTTTAAGACCCACTTATAGGTTTAAGGACTTTTAACTTATATAAATTATATCATTATAAAGAAATACTATGTTTTAAAAAAAATACAAATAACGCAGTATATAACTAAACTACTCTTATTGTTTAAAACCCACTTATAGGTTTAAGGACTTTTAACTTATATAAATTATATCATTATAAAGAAATACTATGTTTAAAAAAATATAAATAGCACAGTATATAACTAAACTACTCTTATTGTATTTCATATATTTTTTCTATAAAACTGACACTTCATAACAAAGCATATAAATCAAACTATTTTTCTTTAGGGAATTTTATGTATATGCTTTCCCTAAACCTCTTAATTACATATTTCTTCAATAGTTGAATTTTAATTACATATTTCCTATTTTAATATGCAATTACCGTTTTACCCTTTTTTTTTAATTCACTAGTCAAGCTCAAGAGGCCAGCAACAGATTACCCTCGCATCTCCGGAGACCTGCAAGTCACAAATCCGGCAACTAGGGTTCACACTTGGTGATTCCTCACATCTCAGGAAAAGCGGCGGCTAGGGTTCCACCGCCACACAATGAAGAAGAGGGATCCAGGCTATGTTACGAGTCAATAAGTAGTCAACATAAGTCAGAGGGCCAAGTTGTAAATTCTAGTAGTGTAAGGACTGATGTTGTAATTGGTAATAGTGGTCAGTAGTTAGTTGGTAAAGCGTCTGTACTTAAACGAACTGTTAACGAACAACCGATTATCGATCAGTTGACGTAATCGTTTCTTAGTTTCTCTCTCTAAACTCTCTCTCTCTAGTTCTGTACGTATCAATTGGTATCAGAGCAGTTGATTCTCGGCAATCTGTATCAATTTGATTGAGTTCTTTCATAATTCATTCTTTTTTGTTTCTTGCTTATGAAATTGATCATTTGTTCGTTCAGTTTCTGTTCAAATCTTTTCAATTCTAGCCGAAATTGATCAATTTCTTCCAATTTGGTTCAATTTTGTTTCGATTCTGAACTGGGGAATTTCACCGAAAGTTCAATTTTACTCAGATAGCCCTAAATTTTTCATTGATTTTGGTTCAATTTCAATATGACGACTACTCGAAGTCAATCGGAAATCGACAAAACTGTTCGTGAGCATGCAAATGCGTTAGTGAAGATCAGTTCGTTTGTGGATAAAACAGAGCAATCTTTCATAGAAACTCGCCAATCTTTTGCGGAAATTAGAGCGATGCTTGACAAGATTATGCATCCAACTCATTCAGGAGGTCCTTCTTCAAATGAATTGGGGGTTAATTCAGACCTTAATAGTTGATCAAGAGCAGATCGATTGTATCGATTCGGGAAAATTGAATTCCCTAAATTTGACAGTACTGAGGACGTGGAGGATTGGGTGGTTAAATGTGAGCATTTCTTTAATGTTGATGTCACTCCTGAAGCTTATAAAGTCAGATATGCGGTTATTAATTTGGATGGTAAGGCAATGAAATGGCACAACAATTTCATCAAGAATCGACATATTTCTAGTGTTACATGGTCTGAGTATTCAAGAACTATTATCGATCGATTCTCTTCTACCCTATTTCAAGATGGTATGGGTATTTTAATCTCTACTGTTCCACCTACCCTTATTACCTATACCTAATATGAGCCAAAAACCTAATAATACCAGAAGTAAAGAAATGGAACTTAAAAGATCAAAAGGGGAATGTTTTTGGTGCAATAACAAGTTTACCCCTGCAAACAAGTGTCCTAATAAACAATTATTTGTTATTGAATTGTTTGGGAGATGATGAAGAAATCATTCCTATTGTTGATACCCCTGTGCTGGAACCAACATTTAATGATCCTCTGATATCAATTCATGCTTTAACCGGTGTTCATTCTTATTCCACTGCAAGTAGTTGGTAATATTGGTACCAAACCCTTACAAATATTGATTGACTCTGGTTCAACCCATAATTTTATGGATGAACAGCTAGCCAGTAAACTGAGGTGTCAAACAAGGGATATATAGAGTATGAAAGTAGGAGTGGCAAATGGCACTCAACTCAACTGTGTCAAGCTTTGTCCTGATTTTCAGTGGCAAATGCAGGGATTGTGGTTTAAGGCTGATGTATTGGTCTTGCCATTGGCCAATTATGATATGGTTTTGGGCATATAGTGGTTGTTGCCACTAGGGAATATTGTTTGGAACTTCCAAGAGTTGACTATGCAATTTAAGGTTGAAGACAAGCTGTATCAACTTAAAGGTAGCAAGAATAACAAGTTGTCCCTATGTTCTATGGAAGTCATGGATCATTTACTTAACTCTACTGATCAGGTGGTTCACTCTCAGTTGTTAAGTTTACAGACTGGGAATATGGAAGATCACTTCCAACACAAGACTTTAGTTTCCCAAGTTCATGATCAAAAAGACATTCAACTATTACTGAAGTAATTTGAGGATGTCTTCCAAACGCCCTCTTCCTTACCACCGGCCAGAGTTTATGATCACAGGATTATACTCAAAGACGAGTCAGTGGCAATCAATCAGAAACCTTATAGATATCAGGCTGCTCAAAAAGATGTTATAGAAAAAATAACCAAAGAACTCTTGGATACAGGGGTAATTCAAGGAAGTTCGAGCCCCTTTGCAGCTCAGGTTGTTTTAGTTAAGAAAAAGGATGGCAGTTGGAGAATGTGCATAGATTATAGGAAACTCAATGATGCAACCATAAAAAATAGTTATCCTATACCCGTGATTGAAGAGTTACTTGATGAATTAGGGGGTGCTTCAATTTTTTCTAAGTTGGATTTGAGGTCTGGGTACCATCAAATAAGGATGTTTCCTGATGATGTGCACAAGACTGCATTTAGAACTTATGAAGGGCACTTTGAATTTCTGGTAATGCCCTTTGGTCTTACTAACGCCCCTGCTACCTTCCAGTCTCTAATGAACTATACATTTAAATCCTTGCTTCGGAAATCAGTTTTGGTCTTTTTTGATGACATTCTAGTTTTTAACAAAGATTTAAACCAGCATGTTATTCACTTAAGGGAAGTTCTTGAACTATTGAGATTTCATCAGTTGTATGCTAGACTCTCTAAGTGTTCTTTTGGAGGGCATAATGTAGAGTATTTGGGTCACATCATCTCTAAAGGGGGAGTAGCTACTGATCCTAAGAAGATAGAAGCTGTAAGGAACTAGCCTATACCTTCTAATATTAAACAGCTAAGAGGGTTCTTGGGACTCTCTGGTTACTACAGAAGATTCATCAAGTCATATCGGGTGTTGGCTAAACCACTTACCTTGTTATTAAAGAAAGATGGGTTCCATTGGACTGCAGAAGCTACTTTGGCTTTTGAACAACTTAAACAAGCTGTGTGTTCTCCTCCTGTGTTAGCATTACCTGATTTCTCTAAAACCTTTGTTTTAGAGACTGATGCATCAGCTAAGGGAATTAGGGCTGTTCTAATGCAGAATAACCACCCTTTAGCCTTTATCAGCAAAGCTCTTTCCCCAAGACAACAGGTTCTCTCTGTTTATGAAAAGGAACTATTAGCTATCATCTTTGCTGTGAAATACTGGCACCACTATCTCTCTACAGGTCATTTTATTATCAAGACAGATCAAAAGAGTTTGAAATTTTTGTTGGAACAAAAATTGAATACTCCATTACAACATGTGTGGCTTTCTAAGATGTTAGGATATGATTATGAAATCATATATAAACAAGGGACTGAAAATAGAGTGGCTGATGCCCTTTCTAGGGTGGACGGTCCCACACTATTCTCCATTTCATTGTCTTCAATGGACAATCAGTTGTTAGCAAGAATTAAGGACACCTGGTCTTCTGACAAGAAGTTACAAGATAAGTTGCAGAGACTTTTTAGGGGACACACAGTTAATCGTTACTTGTGGGATGGCCAATTACTTTTAAAAGATAAGAAGATTGTAGTGGGTTCTAATGAAGCTGTGCACCTTATGTCACTCTTCTCCTATGGGAGGCCATTCCGGGATTCATGCCACAACTCAAAGAATCAAGACTCTTTTTAAGTGGACGGGAATGTCAAAACAAGTAAGGCAATTTATTAGGAGTTGTGATGTCTGTCAGAGAACAAAAGGAGAAAATGTGTCTTATCCAGGTTTGCTACAACCTTTACCAATTCCCAAATATATCTTTTCAGATATTTCTATGGATTTTATTGGTGGGTTTCCTAAGATCCAAGGTAAAGACTCCATTTTGGTAATTGTTGATTGACTTAACAAATATGGGCATTTCATTCCCTTGGGTCACCCATATACAGCAGCTACTGTAGCTCAGTTGTTCCTGGATAATATCTTCAAGCTTCAAGGTTGGCCTCAAACTATTGTTTCAGACAGAGACCCTTTATTCTTGAGTAGCTTTTGGAAAGAATTTACCAAGTTACATTGAGTTCAACTAGCCATGTCTACAGCATATCACCCCCAATCCGATGGGCAAACCGAAGTGGTAAATAGGTGCATCGAGGCATATCTGAGGAGTATGACCTTGAGTTCAAATTCAAGCTGGTTAAAATGGATTTCTCTTGCAGAGTGGTGGTATAATACTCACTTCCATTATGCTATTAAGCAGACTCCGTTTGAAGCCCTTTATGGTTATCAACCACCTTATCTTTTTACCCTGCATTCCTAAAGATTGTCAGGTGGCAGCTGTTGATCAATTGTGTTGTGAAAGGGAAGTGCAAATTCAGTAGTTGAAACAATCACTATTAGTAGCTCAAAATCGTATGAAACAAAAGGCAGATACACATCGAACAGAAAGAGAATTTACTGTTGGCACCTGGGTGTTTCTAAAATTACATCCCTACTGTCAAACCTCCTTGAAATTACCTAAAGTTCATAAATTGGGCCCTAAATACTATGGTCCATTCTTAATTGTAGAAAAGATTGGTAAAGTTGCTTACCGTTTGGATTTACCAACTGAAGCTCAAATTCATCCAACCTTTCATGTTTCCCTTCTGAAATTGGCACGCGGAGATCATTGGAAGGTGATACCTTTACCGGTTCAACCACGTTTTCGGTATACCCCAGCTGCTGCTATTGACAGACGATTGGTTAAAAAGGGATCAAAAGCTGTTATGAAAGTATTAATCAGGTGGACAGACTTACCAGTGACTGATGCAACCTAGGAACATCTTGAAGAACTTCAGGCGCGCTTTCCAGATTTCAATTTTCTGGTATAATTTTGAGGTCAAAATTGTTTTTGAAGACGGGAGTATTGTTACGAGTCAACATAAGTCAGAGGGCCAAGTTGTAAATTCTAGTAGTGTAAGGACTGATGTTGTAATTGGTAATAGTGGTCAGTAGTTAGTTGGTAAAGCGTCTGTACTTAAACGAACTGTTAACGAACAACCGATTATCGATCAGTTGACGTAATCGTTTCTTAGTTTCTCTCTCTAGTTCTGTACGTATCAGGCTAACACCTGAAGCAACTATAAACCTAGACAGAGACGAAGACGAGCTTCCGTGATGAAGTTATTCAGCATTTGTGGACCCGAGGAGCTTTTCGGCGGAAAACAAATATCCAACGTACCCCGCAATTCCGGCCGAGAGAAGAATGTGGTGGCTTGGACACGCTGGTTTTGATTATGATATTCCAACGACCTTGTAAGCTTTCCGGCAGGTCTAAGGTATTATGGTAGTTATGGCCGAAGGTGGTACATCTGTCGGTTTTTATTTTATTTGTCGTTTGTTTATGTAATAAATATTATAATATGAAGAAGCAAATATGAAATTGTCCATTATTTCATAGAAGAAACAAATATGACAACTAACTGGATATAATTCTTGAGAGCTACAGACTAGTACAAAGATATGTAGTAGACATTTAAGAACATAAACTAATATGAATTATTTTTAAGAACTACCGAAATTCTTTGCTTGAACTATGTATAATAGATTTGCAGCTCATTCACAGAACCGTAAGACCAAATCGAAGATGTCTGGTTTGGATGGTTTAAAACCGAACCGTAAACACACCTAATCTTAGCACCGACTTGGTTTAGGTTGAAATTCGGGAGATATATAGTTGATGTTTTAGGAATGGATATATGTAAATAGTCTTTAGTTTGTTCATTAAGGGTAAAAATGTAATTTAATTAGTTAATTTAAATTAAATGCATAAATATATAATATAGGTGGTTTAGACTTTAGAAAGGAGAAATATGTAATTGATTTTAAGGTTTGGGTAAATATGTAATAAAACCTCTTAAGAAGGGCATATATGTAAATGTTCATTTTCTTTAATCTAACTTCAACATTAAATGAATCTCACCAACGTACCATGTTTTAACATCATACACAATGCCGAAACACGCATCACCGCCGGCTGCCATATAAGATTTTTACTCATCTTTCGCTATCTGTTATGAAAAAGGCGAAGGAGGCGTGGAGCCCCGTCGCGTTGGAAACTCTAGCGCAAAACATCGCCACACACAGGGCGTAGAGGGTGGGGAGGTTGGATCTTGCAGGCGTGGGGTGATTGTTTATTTTGTTTTTTTATTTTTTATTATTATTGATCGTTGTATGGACTAATCATCTATCTCCACTTAACTATATCACCACATTTCACATTTCAAACTATCACAAACACATGTTCTTAGATGTAAAATATAGATCAGTCAATAATAATGGAGACCATAGTATCATAGTGTACCGTAGATTGTCTATAATAAAGTCAAACACAATGTTATTCCTGCATAAATCGATCTCCCTAGAAAAAAAAACATAAATATATACTAATAATAAACTAATCTTCTTTGGGGTATATGCCTCTAAAAATGTGAAGGAAAAATAGAAATGACTAGTGACGCCCATGGAATAGGAAATTAGGAACTATGGCCGACGAGTGTTTCCCGGTCTGTCGTTACATGGGGTGGGTGCGCCGCTGAATACAAGAATTAAAAGATCTACAAAAATCTAAAAGTTAGCGTCGTTTTATGAAAATAATGTTTTGACTTGGTCTATCAGCAAATAAACAGCCAAGAGATGTGCAACTACATGCAAAATTACATGGAAACTTTCATGAAAATAAACAAATTAATTTATTTTATATTATTTTTTGTTTCTTTAATTTAAATTTTTCACGCTTTTGAACTGATTAAATAATATTGTTTCCCGTTTGTTATCTACTTGCATTCTGTTTCGATGTAATCAAAAATTTGTAATTGAATAATATTCTATTATACATTTATTTTTATTTTTAATAGTAAATAATTTACGTATATTGGTTGCTAGAACCATAACTAAACTGATCCATGCCCATTTTGATCATAACCCATTATGAAATCTATTGGCCTACTACCCGACCCATTTTGCTAGGCTTAGATTTGCAAACTGTTGATAATAGCATATATGTTATACTTAGTGTCTAAATTTTTTTAATTTTATCTTTCATGAGATAATCTTTATAAATTACGAGACCAAATATAACATGAGAATTAAAGAAAGTTAAATTTATAATTTGTTGTTATTTATTAGAATATGCGAGGTTAGTAGTAACATGTTTTTGTTAATAAAATTATTTTTCATGGCGTTCAAGTTGTATTGAATCAAAATTATCATACTTTTTTATGTTTTCTTAGTTTAGCGAGATTTTAAATTTGCAAATAAACATAATATGCGACTTGTAATATAATAATCAATTTGCTTCTTTGAAAAACAAAAAGGTGCAAGAGAAAGCAACTAATTATAATTATATATTTGAGGTTCTCTTCTAATGTGAAATAAAAATAATAATATGTACGTATAAGAATGGCTCTTACAGCCCACCAATAGCCATCTTATCCCTGTCATAAACCCTACAAATGAATGTACAAAGTTTGGTCCCAAACCTTCTTAACCTTATGTTTCAAACAATGTTATTGTTAACTAGTAAATTCTTCCAATTGAATTTGTAAGTTAAAATAATTTTGATAACAATAATTAAGTAACGTACGTGGCTAAAAGGATAAGCACGCCGTTAATGTTACTTTTTTGTATTATGTTATCCTGAGATGTTCTTACTTTAGTTATTTAAATATTTAGCAACAAGATTGGTAAAATAATATATTCAGCATTTGTAGCAATAGATGACTAAAACGAATTGTATGTTTTCTTGAAAAGGCGGTTGTCAGAATGAGAAAACCCAGATTAAGCGATTCACTTAATATTTGTAGCAACTTATTTTCACAATGTATAAACTTCTAATAAAGTGAGTTAGTCTTTTCTCGAGTCCGAGAACCAACCCGAATAACTTTGGTTCGGGTTCGGGTTAGTCTTTTCTCGAGTTCGATTTCTTCGGCTCGGGTTAGCTCGGGTACGGGTTTTTTCGGGTTAGGTTTCGGGTTTCGGGTAAAAGTGACAGCCCTAGTTGAAGTGCCAAATCCGTGGACCATGGTTTTAAAGTGAAATTTGAGAAGAACATTTGGTAATCGTTCCTCACCATTGCTACTCTTCTAGATGGACACAACCTTTTACGTAGACATAATAAAACTATTTGTTATTACCTTGAAAATTTTAAGTGGCGGGCGTAGTAATACAAAGATATCTAGTTTTAAACTCATTTTGAGGATCAACCAACGTAACCCAAAAAAAGTGAGCACTAACAGGGTGTTTGGGATTCATATTTTACCTCGTTATAACTTTTCATTAAGTTAATGAGTTACAATATTTTAACTTATGAAAATTTTCCTCTCACAATATAAGCAATCTCAAATACCTTATTATTTTTCAAAAAGTTAACAAGTTATAAGTTGATGAAAATATAGAAAAGTTGACAGATAAGTCGCCCTTACTGCCACTCTACAGAATCGTACAAGCAATCCCAAACACCCCCTAAATTAGGTTAGGCCACACGTACCCTTTATAAGAGGACATGGAGTGGAGGTGGGGAAAGGTCGGTGTCGGATGGGAGAAAATGGAAACACCACCCCCGGATCCCCTCCGGGAGAGGGGGGGGGGGATCGAAAATCAGTGTTCGATTACCGGTTTCTCACATATTGGTTTGGTACTGGCTCACTATTACACCGGTCATATAACCGTTAACTGTTTTTTAAAATAAATAATTAATTAACTTTATATACATCACTCGTTTCACTTAATTTCTCACGTATTTCTGGTCTCTCAACTCTCTATTCTCTTTTTTTTATATATATTTCTCCAAAAACATAACTCTATGGAGCAAACAAATCTCGTTCCCGAACCTCGAGTTAGGAGAACGCTATGAACATGGAGCTACGAAGAAGAAGTGATGTTGGCAAATGCTTGGGTCCATTTTCCTAAAGACTTGGATCCCGTGGACCAATGATTGCTGAGTTTTTGGCAACAAGTTTTCAACTATTTTGAGAGAATCATTTATCGCAGCTTGGACCAAACGTATTCAAAATATTTTTACGTATTCGAAATGAAAAAATATGATGACACAAATTGGCATGTGATAAGCACACACTAGAATTGAAAATAGAAGTTAAAAACCAATGGAATTGGAATAATGCTTTTATGTATTTTTTATTAATTAATTAATAAGTATTTTTTAAATGCCTATGTATTTTTTTTTAATTAATGAATAGGTTTTGTTTAATCATTTGTTTTTTTTTAAATAAATCAAAACACGAAAAAAAAATACAAAACATCAAAACTAGTCCTTTATGTTTGCAAATTTTTTCAATTGTTGTCCTTTCGCAAACTTAATGGCAAAAAACATCCTTTGTATTCAAAAACTCTATCACACTTTGTCCTTTGACCCTAACTCAGTTAAGTTTTCTTGTTAAATCTGGTCATGTGCATAGCACATAGGGGTAATTTTATAAATTTACATAATTTAATAATTAAAAATAAAAGAAACAATATTCCATATATATTTAAAAAAAAAAAAATATTCTCTCTCTCTCTCTCTCATAAACTCACTCTCTCTTTCACACTTCTTTCTCTCTCACTTACCACCGCCACTCCGCAACCACCGCCATATTCGCCACCCCCTTCCTTTCCGATGGCAGTACCAAACATCCATCAAATCGATAATCGCAAAACACCAAATCGACATCAAATCTTCATCCTCATCTCCCACCTTTCAACCACCACTCCTTCGGCCAACACCTCCACCATCCACTCCAACACCACCACCAGCCACCACAGTCACCACTCCTCCGGCCAACGCCTCCACCATCCACCCAAACACACCCCAAGACCACCACCGTCACCACTCCTCCGGCCAACGCCTCCACCATCCACCCCAACACCACCACCGTCACCACTCCTCTGGCCAACAAATATCAGTTTAAGGAATGTTTGAAGAACCACCTTCACCCACATCTATCTCCATCTCTGACACTGGCCACCGCCGCCCACTAAACTCCCCGCCGCCGTCAATTACAACCATCAGATCTACAACCACCGCCACCCACTTCCGCCACCATTTACAACCATCAGATTTACAACTGTTAGACCACCCACCTCAACCTATCCTTAAATCAGACTGGTGTAGATGCCCAAATCTTCACAAACACGATGACCCAATTCGGGTCCGATTTCGGATCTTTTATACTCTTAGTTCTTCACATAAGCTTCGGTTTGTTCTGATTCAGGTGTAATTTGTCTTTGATTCGGGTTTGATTTGGTCAGATTCATCCAACCCCTCTAGATCTATGGTTTTTAAAGTTGTTTCACCTCCATTTCTGTTATGAACCAGTGATGGTTCAGTTTCGTGGCGGTCCCTAACGGTGGTGGTGGTGCTTGTGGGTGAGAGAGTTGGTCGTTGTGGGTGGCTGGTAGAGAGAGAGAGAGAGAGGTGAGAAAGTTAAAGAAAGAGAGATATCATTTTAGTTTTTAATATAAAAATGTTTTCTAAAATAAATGAGTAAAAAGACTAAATTACCCTCATGTGCCTAGCACATGACCGAATTTAACGAGAAAAGTTAACTGGGTTAGGACCAAAGGACATAACGTGATAGAGTTTTGAAGCATAAAGGATGTTTTTTGCCATTAAGTTTGCGAAAGAACAACCATTGAAAAAACGTGAAAACATAAAGGACTAGTTTTGATGTTTTATCAAAAATAAAAAAAGGACAACACCATACTTATTGAGAAAAACTAGAAGAAATTGAGAAAAAAGTGAGAAATGTGGAAAAGAAAGGCTTATATGACGCTGATGTGACATGCAGGATAAATAGAGAAAATGGGAAAAACTCGAACGACTCCTTTTGGTCCAAGTTGATAATATTGTCCGGATCGGAAGGCATGATAACCTACCTAAATATTACATCACATAACTAACAATAGTTGATACGTACATTGTGAACTAACACCACCGACTGATGTGTGTTTTGTTAATACACATACACATATGTTTGGAACATCATATCATATCCGATACAAAGAACCACCTATACATAAGCATCTCTTTACACTTTCATTATGAACGACAAAATTTACTTAATCCTTGCATGTGAAACTTGAATTCAAAACATCCCCTCTTAAATTCAAATGTTTAAGGTCTTTGCTTTTACCATTCACCACCTCCATTGATAAACATCTATTTACAAGTTATGATAATAGTTTTTCAAACTTTAAACACCTCAAAACTTCAAAGGCGTTACATTTATGTAGACCACGGTCCAACTCCAACACACCAAAAGGTTGCGGACTTAAGATTATCCAAATTTTAATCTTTAAAAATAAAAGGAACCCTGATATATTGTAAAAGAAACTGTAAAGATAAGAAATTAGAAGGCAGAAATAAATAATTAATTTATTTTCCGGTTACAAAACTCGAAGGAAACTTAAAAAAGTAATCACCGGTGAACTTTCATCTTTCCCTTTACAAAAACCAAAATATGTTTGTTATATCGGGAAATCCTGAGCCGGTGATCCACAAAAGTTCATTCCGGTTCAACATTTAAACAGATCCAACAATTCCACTTCTCTTCCTTCTTCACTAAAACACGTCACCGACGACTCATCAGAATTTATCCCCTGCCGCCGTTTCTCCGGCAAACTTTCATTCAGATCGAGATCACAAGGTCTCCACGACCTTCGATCTCGAAACTGTAGCCGGATCCTGAACCTTGATGACGTCAGCAACGGTTACTCCGTCGACGAGCTCAGGGATCGGCCGTAACGTGCCGCCTCGGAGAACGGTTTCCACCGACGCCTGACACACGTGCCAGTTGCCGGTGCCTAAAAGTCCGACGGCACCGTTCACCGTCCGTCCGGCAGCTTCATATAGTAGCGATTGAAAGAGAGCTGCATATAACTTACAGGTTGTTAGGTTAACAATAATTAAAAACAAAAGTTTTTAAAGCTTTTTTTATGAAGCTACCAAACGTGTACCGGCATATGAAGCTTTAAAAACTTTTGTTGTTCTAGGTTAATAATAGTAGAAGTAAAAGTTTACATGGACGTTGATTTTAGGTTAATAATAGTAGAAGTAAAAGTTTACATGGACGTTGATTTTAGGTTAATAATAGTAGAAGTAAAAGTTTACATGGACGTTGATTTTAGGTTAATAATAGTTTGATGCAAACGAAAGCACACGTAATTGCTTATCATGAACACATGGTTAAATCTAAACGAGCCTTAATCAAAAGTATAAACGAAGCACTTTTAAACAAAAAAATAATAATGAATAAATAAAATAAACACAACCCTTAATTTTAAGTGTAGTGTACATTTGAAGTACAATTGGTGTGGAAGATGTTGTCGCGTCTCCAAGTATTGTCATCCATACTTGTTTTGGAGGACGTGCTAGGGTCCGTTGAACCATTGGTGTCACCTCGTGATCAAGACCAATGACCATGTCTTCTACTACCAATTATTCTTCATCTTCTGGATCTTCACAACCGCCATAGATTTGGTTAGTGTCGTTAGCAAGGCTTAGCTGTTTATTGGGGCATTCACGGGAGATGTGCATGACCCCCTTACATCTGAATAACCACATAACTAGACTCCATGATGGACCCGGAGTTGTGGATGCAGTTGTAGCTGGATCATTGCTATTGCCGATAGTAGCCTTATGTGTCGTTACGATGGTGGGTACCCATATCCACGATGTCAATCTTGTTCCAACCCCTCTCACGTTTCCTTTTAGTTGTTTCTCCACTTTCAAGGCTCGTTAAGAAATTTGAATATGACCAGTGTTGTTACAAGTAAACTGCATATGATATTTTTGGCTTTAAGGCTCCCACAAACCTTTCAATTATTTGTTCTTCTTTATCAACAACACGCGTCATATGCAACCAATGAGAACAGTTAATAAATTATTCAACTGACATCGTACCTTGCATAACACGATGATAGTCCAAAAAAAGCTTCTTGCCAATGGTTTGGCGGTAGAAATTTTTGGCTTAACGTCGTTTTCATCTTCGACTGCAATATGACCTTGGATTTACCTACCGTCTTTCTTACTTCTTGACATGTTCCTACAAAAGAGAAGCCGACCCTCCAACTTTATAGCTACCACCTTGACCTTTAGTTGATCGAGAATGTCTTTGAGATCAAAGACCCGTTTAATGTTATTGGTCTAGTAAACGAAGTCGTTGACCAAAACGCTTTCGCCAAATCTGAAATCTCAATCCTCAAACCTAGGTCTCGCAAGACTTAAAACGCAAATGAGTTTTCATCCCCATCAGACTTTTCTCTTACCACTATGGTTGACTTGTTCTCTTCCTCTTTTCCTAGTTTAGCTCTAACTCCTAACCTATTCTTGCAACCATGCGTTCTCCACATTGCATAGATCGAGGTTGTTCCTACGTTGCCTCCTTCGGCAATTTATGCAAGGGAGGGCAACCTCTTCCACGCTCAACCATTTGGCTACCAAACTCTATTACCACTTGCTACAAACGAAAACACAAACAAATGGTTATCAATAACATACAGTAGATCTGGCCGAAAAACAAACCCTTGATGTCATTTATAGAGATGAGGACCGAAATTCAAAGTAATAGACTTATATTTAGTATATATCTGTTACCTTGTTATTAGCATTTATAGTTGAGATATGTATCTTGTAAAAGAAGTTTGGTAGATTGTATTTATATGAAACGTGAATGAGAAAGAGGGCAAGAAGCCAATTATCAAAATATACTATATTCTAACATGGTATCATGCCGCCTCTAAACTAAAACCCAAGTCGTCTCCCTCTCCCATCCCATACCTGGCGGCTGGTTTTCTCCGTCACCGATCCCCTCCCTTCCGCTACTTCCTACTCTTTATTCATTCTCAAATTCTCTTCTCATATAAAATGGTAAACAAATTTCAACCCGCCACAACCTCCTCTTACGGAGCCGCTCGTCATGCCGGGACTAAAACTGATCAGAATCACATGAATGATTATCGGTCCGACAACTCAGATCGAATCCGTGGCAGATACGGATGTGGCCGTGGCCAGAACTCCTTTAGGCGAGGTCGTGGAAGTAACTGGCTGCAATATGGATCTACAATTTCTCATAACCACCAAGAACCTGCCTGTTCTCATCGTGGGCTTGGTAATCAATTTGGGCCCCAATATTGTCATAACCAAACAACACCTTGGGCTCCATCACAACCTATGTGGCAAGCCCAAAATTTTTATCAGTCACCATAGTCACCGAACATTGAACAAGCTCTATATACAATGCCTCTCAATCCACCAGAACAATGGATGATGGACACTGGTGCTACGTGTCACATGACAAATAACCCAGGTAACTTTCAATCTCTTTTTAATTCGGGCATGTTACATAATATTATCGTTGGCAATGGTTCAACTATCCCGGTCTCTAGACAAGGCAATCAAACTCTACCACCCCCCTATCCACCCCTTAAATTAAATAATGTACTATTCGCCCCTAAATTAATTACAAACCTTCTTTCTGTCTGTCGCTTAACCATTGATAATTGGATTTCTGATTGAATTTGATCTCTTTGGTTTTCTTGTGAAAGATTTCAAGACCCGGATCCCTATCCTTCGATGCAACAGCAGTGGTGATCTCTATCCCCTGCTTCCACCGGAGTCTACTCAATACACTTCACCATCCACTTTTGCGGCAATTTCTCATCAACTTTGGCATCAACGACTCGGTCACCCCGGGCCGGATTTATTACAATCTTTGAAATGTTCTAATGTTATTACTTTTAATAAGTTGCATAAATTTGTCAATCTTGTGTTCTTAGAAAAAGCATAAAATTACCATTTATGTCTTCTAATACTTGCACTTCTCAACCTTTTGATATTATTCATAGTGATGTTTGGACCTCACCTATTGTTAGCGCGGGTGGTCATCGATATTATATTTTATTTTTAGATGACTTAACGAATTTTTTGTGGACCTATCCTCTAGCCAAAAAGTCACAAGTGTTCTCTACTTTTAACACATTTGCTAAACAAATCCATACACAATTTGAAAAGAAAATTAAAATTTTCAATGCGATAATGGTACAGAATATGTAAACTCCTCTTTTAAACAATTATGTGATGATAATGGCATGATATTTCGATTATCATGCCCCCACACCTCTTCTCAAAATGGAAAAGCGGAACGCAAAATCCGCTCAATTAATAATATTGTTCGAACCTTACTTGCTCATGCTTCTCTCCCTTCAATCTATTGGCATCACGCCCTAGACATGGCCACATATCTCCACAACATTCTTCCAAGCAAACTACAAAATTTCCAAACACCCACCAAACTCCTTTACCATCGTCACCCCGCTTACGAGCATCTCCATGTTTTCGGATCCTTATGCTACCCCCTACTCTCCTCCACTCTCCAACACAAGCTTGCCCACCGGTCCAATCCTTGTGTATTTCTCGGCTACCCGACTAATCACCGTGGATACAAATGCCTCGATCTAAAAACTCATCAAATCACCTTCTCCTGCCATGTTGTTTTTGACGAGACCATCTTCCCATTCTCTTATCAAACGTTTACACCTACCACCTCAACTCCAAATTATGAATTTCTATCCACCCCTCCTCACCCTCACTTGTGGCAACTTGTGGACGCACAACCTACAAGCCAAACACCCACAACCCCCACTTTGTCGGGTTCGATCCTTACTACCACAACCCCTACAACCCATGATCTAACCCACTCACTAAACACCCTTCTCCATTCCTACCCAGACCTTTCGGCCCACTCATCTGTGACCCAATCAACCTTGTCTCCAGCCCAGCCTTCACCATCGACCTCCACAACCCATTCTTCACAAACAAATCAGCCTCCCTCCCCAAATATTTCCCCACCACCCCCACCACCTATTACTCGTACTATGCGCACACGCGCTATGGATGAGATAATTAAACCAAAAAATATCTTTAATCTATCTGTCATATCCCCTATACCCATTCCAAAAAATCCTGCCCTTGCCTTGTCCATTCTGGAGTGGCGCAACGCCATGAACAACGAGTATCATACCCTTATTAAAAATGACACTTGGGAGCTAGTTCCTTACCACCCGCCAATGAATATAATTCGTAGCATGTGGTTGTTTAAGCACAAATTTAATGCGGATGGTTCACTTGAGCGATACAAGGCCCGTTTAGTTTGTGATGGCCATCTCAACATGTTGGTATTGATTGTGGTGAAACTTTTAGTCCGGTTGTCAAATCGGCTACGATTCGGACCGTCTTATCGATTGCTTTATCGCGGTCATGGCCTGTCCACCAGTTGGATGTAACTAATGCTTTCCTACATGGCACCTTGAATGAAACAGTATATATGTATCAACCGATGGGCTTTCGTGATAAAAACTGCCCAAACCACGTGTGTCGCTTGAAAAAATCGTTGTACGGGCTGAAACAAGCTTCTAGGGTGTGGTATCAATGGTTCACGGATTATGTTTTAAAGTTGGGTTTTCGGCAAAGTGGGTGTGACAACTCGTTATTTATTCTGCATAAAGGTAACGATTCTGCATATCTTCTTCTGTATGTAGATGATATTCTGCTTACCACTTCCTCGGATGCTCTACGTAAAGAATTGCTTTTACATTTGGCCACTGAGTTTGCCATGAAAGATCTCGGTCAACTCAGTTACTTTCTTGGTATTTCAATTACGAGAAAAGGTGACATTATGTTCTTAAATCAAAGTTCCTATGCACAAGACATCATAAAACGAGCTGGAATGGAGTCATGTAAACCCGTTGCTACCCCGGTTGACACAAACGGTAAATTAGGTTCCACCTCCGGTACACCCTTTGAAGATCCAACTCTTTATGTAACACCCCGGCTTAAGCAGAAACGCCCGAGTGTGACGAACAGATTGCTCAAACACACGTGGCACTATTAAGTGACCATAATAACATTAATTCATTTAATAAACCAAGTAACACAAGTTCGAAAGTAACAATACAAGTTCAAACCAAAACATAACCATAACAATAGTTCTTTTATTGAAATACCCTAAGTAATCTAAGTGTCTTCAATACTTCAACCTCTAATCACGGTACCTGTAACATATGTATAAAATATGGTCAGCTATAAATATAGCTGGTGAGTTTCCACAGTTTAAATACGTACATAAAAACCATACAATTCATAGACATGTGGTAAACGAGCAAGTAAGTCCTTTCCAGTTGGTACAACCAACGTACTTGGATAATCACGCAAGTAAGGTCCTTTCCAATTAGTAACAACCAACGTGCTTGGATAATGAGGCCCTTTTCCACTTGATACAAATGGACCGGAGAGCAAAGGGGGGCATATGATCATACTTAATGAGGCTTCCCAATCGTGCAAGTAATATAAGTAACACACAAGTCCATATACGAATTGTAGTTTTGTAATAGAAGAAATAATACTTGAATCTTTATAAGGATACATATGCTAGCCCAAAACATTAAAACAATAAAACGGGGTGGTGAAAAACTCACATTAGTAATTGAAGTGAAAAAGGAATAAGAATAACTTGAAGGCGTCAAAGGAACCGAAGCAATCAATCCGTACGAACTATAAATAAGAATAAACATGACTTTTAACGACTATTCTATCGGGATTTTAAGGTTATTTAATTGTATGATAGTTTTATAAGATAGTTATTATTTTATTACGAATCTTATGGCTCTTCGATTATTATATTATTATTTATGTTTTAACGACAACTTGGTTATTAGTACAATTTAAGCACTTTAATGGCGAGAAAACAAAGTTTATATG
This sequence comes from Bidens hawaiensis, assembly GCF_021521415.1. Lineage (NCBI taxonomy): Eukaryota > Viridiplantae > Streptophyta > Magnoliopsida > Asterales > Asteraceae > Bidens > Bidens hawaiensis. Next base: position 37,332 of record NW_027498644.1, read on the forward strand.
TTCGAAAATCTTGAACTATTGTTTACAAGTCGAAAATATAATTGTTGCTTTAACAAAACGATTTTTAGAGAATTAAAGTTTACTTTGGGATTATTACACGATTTTTAATAACGACTTATGAAAACGAGAAACTTGATTTTTATATGTAAAATGGTGAGATATATTTTATAGCTAATTTACATAATTTTTATTTAATTTAAAAAGGTTTTTATAAATTTATTATGATTATTAATTGATTAAAATGATTTATTAATTAATAATAAACTGAAAAAATGTTTCATAAAATAAAACAAAAAAAAATATGAGATTGACACTGGTTTCGAACCCGGGTCTTGGTGGTATAAGTTCTGGGTATTATCCAACTGCTCTGGTGACAATATTCATTTATAGTATGGTTTTTAATACTTAAATATACTATTAGCTTTGGAATGGATTTTAATAATAATAATAATAATAATAACAATACTTTAAATGTATTGTATTGTTATTATTATACCACCAACACAAAAAGAAAAAAAAACGTTTGACCCGGGTTTCGAACCCGGGTCTCATGTTTACAATGTTAACGATTTAACCAGTTGGACTAGGAAGCAATTCAATGAAGTTATGGAAACAGTTTACTTTAAACAGATGTTCAACTTCGTCTTCTTCATCTTCAAGAACATAAACCCTAATTTATCAATTGGGGTTTCTGTTCCATGTTCGATATAATTAGACTAGGGGTTTTGTTTATTGGTGTGACGACATTAACAAGCATATATTAATTACCTTATAAGGTTTTGTTTTGACTGAAACCCAGTTGCCGAAAACGTAATAAGAAAACTCCCAATTACAGACAAATAGGTGTATTAGAGGGGATTGAGAGGAATGAGCGAGTTGTTTATGAGTTTAGGCGTCTATTTATACTAGGTGGAGGAGCGTCTTCACATTAATTCGTTGATTTGATTATCCGGATTTTCCGGCGACCATTACGGGTCTATTTACGGCGAATAAACGCAATTAACTTGTTGGTTAATGTTTTATATTGACGGAGAAACGCGTTTACATATTTATTTGGTTAAAACGACGAAGTTTGGTGGTGTTTGGGTTACCTCCGGCGCCGATTCCGGCGGCCAGAGGGTGGCCGGAAAAAACGGGACAGGAAGGAGGGGGGGGCGGGTAGGGTTTGGGTTAATTTAATAATATAATTTAAATATTATTTACACTTTGGACCCTGCAGTTTCATAAACATTTTAAATGATGTTTAGTATCTTTTAAGCTATAATATGTTTTTAGAGTTTACACTTTTTGCCTAAACTTTATATTATAAGGTCTTCGGTTTTGGATTATTTACGCGTTTTACTCGCGCGGCTCGATTAACGTTAAGGTTCGGGAATTTATAAACATAACAACGAACAACGAATAGAGAACATTAAATGTCGGGAATCACTTTATTAAAATATATTTAATACATCGAAACGACCCAACGGGTCGGGTTTACAATACGAACACGAATCGAAAATTGATGAATGTCACACTTTACCGGAGTATAGCCGGGGCACTACAATACTTAACATTTACGCGTCCAGACATTAGCTATGCGGTACAACAAATTTGCATGCACATGCATGCTCCTATGTTGACACATTGAGACGCTCTGAAATGCATCATTCGCTATATTAAAGGTACCGCACATTTTGGTCTCACTCTAGGGAAATCTTCTAATCCATCTCTTCTTGCCTATACCGACGCCAATTGGGCGGGGTGTCCGGACACCCGCCGTTCTACCTCGGGGTATTGTGTCTACTACGGTTCAAACCTTATTTCATTGTCATCCAAGCGGCAACCAACGGTTTCTAGATCAAGTGCAAAAGCTGAATAATGGGGAGTGGCCAACGTGGTAGCCGAAATCTGTTGGCTTCATAACCTTCTCCTGGAACTTCATCGACCACTCTCCCGTGCTACTCTTGTGTACTGCGATAATGTCAGTGCTATCTATCTTTCAGGTAACCCGGTTCAACATCAGCGGATGAAACACATCAAACTTGACATTCACTTTGTTCGCGAGCAGGTACAGCGTGGTCAAGTTCGTATACTTCATGTTCTTCTTCGTATCAGATTGCTGATGTTTTTACTAAAGGTCTCCCGCGAGCGTTATTTGAAAATTTTTGCTCTAGTCTCAGCATCCGTTCACCTCACGCTTCGACTGCGGTGGTGTAATAGACTTATATTTAGTATATATCTCTTACCTTGTTATTAGCATTTATAGTTGAGATATGTATCTTGTAAAAGAAGTTTGGTAGATTGTATTTATATGAAACGTGAATGAGAAAGTGGTCAAGAAGCCAATTATCAAAATATACTATATTCTAACAATCAAAATATACTATATTCTAACAAAGAAAAGAAACAAAGTTGAATTCAAGCCTCAGAAGAGTGAGGAAAAAAATTAGGTAAAAATAATATTGAACAATTAAAATGTATTGTGATTTGTGAATAGGGTGAAGGAGGTGAAATAAAACACATGTTATTAACGTTTTGTGATCACCATTTATACACATAACTCCAAAATCTAATTAGTTGTGCAATCCATGTGCAATAAAACGATATGCACAGATCTAGCCCCCCAAGTTCAATACCTGGGGGAATGGGATATTGTATATAATTAAAGGAGTGGTGTAAAAAAAAAAGATTTTTGTCAAACTTTGATATGGTCAAACGTTATTCAAAATTAGTATTTCAATCATATCATATCATCCTGGTAATTAGTTTTGAATGAATAAAAAGTTAAACAGCGTACGAAAATTGGTGCAAAACTAAAATACATATGAGATTAAGAAAATGGTAATCAAATGTATGCTACTATTGATTGAATGATAAAGCATATGACATCAAATAATGAAAAAATAAGCATAAAGGGTGACTAGTTGACGACTGAATAGATGTCGAAGTTGCAATATAAAAGTCAAAACCATAAAAGTTGCATGCATGGCTCATAAATGTAGTTTCTATAACGATATATTATCACATATTTATTACCTAAACCTTCACTTTTAAAAAGATAAAGCCTTACACAACACATTAAAACTGCTAAGTCAAATATCAGTTGGCTCATATCGGTAGTTATACGTGGATTTGTTTTTCAAGAGCTAAAACCACACACCTCTTTATGTATTTGTTTATTTAAAGCATACTATCTTCTTCATCCTACGAATATTAAGAACCACACCAATGTTACAATCGAGTGAACATTGAAGGTCAATGAGTTAGTTGTGGAGTGTTAAGGGAGAGACTTTGTATTTCATGTGACCCACGTTTCATTCCACCCCGAGCATCTAGTTTCAGAAGCATTAGGGTGATGACGAGAAACTAGACGAATATGTGGCTTCTCACTAGTTGGATCTTGAACTGAACGAGTTTTATCTCACCGTACCGTTGTGCATTCGGGCGAGCGTTCACAAGCGTTGGTCTTAGTTGAGGGGTTTTTTCCGAATCGAAATACGAGTGTATCCCGATGTAATGAATTTAGCCAGTAGTCCATTTATAAGATTCGCTGGCCGTTAAAAAAGGAGTGAACATTGGAGACTACGAGTTTGTTACTTTAAACATGAAATGAATGGACAATAGATGACACCATGTATTTCATCACTTTTAACAATTTTCTCACTTTTATATACCTTTGGAGACTACGAGTTTGTTACTTTAAACATGAAATGAATGGACAATAGATGACACCATGTATTTCAACACTTTTAACAATTTTCTCACTTTTATATACCTATGTTTTCTATGACGGCAATATATACAATATATATATCATAGATAAATAGGAGCCTTCATTAGCAAGGAGCTAAAAAAGGACCCCGGAATAAAAAGTTAATAAAAGCACGTGATGTTACACCAAGAATACCAACCTCTCCATGATTCCATTCTTGTAGTTGGATGTCACGTATATCTAGGGATGAGATCGGTACGGTATCGGTACTGAAAATCCCGATCCCGAAAAAAAACAAATTTTTTTACCGGTACCAAAATTTTCGGTTCGGTACCGGTACTGCTATTTAAGGTAAAATTCGAGAAAGAACTGTACCGATACTGAAACTCAAAACTTTGTACCGATTGTACCAAATCGGTACCGATATCGGTATCGGTACTGCATTTGCTCATCCCTACATATACCTAGATTTACATTTAATAACAAAGCGGGAATATCCATTAGTTACAAGGTTGCAAGGTTGAAGCAGAAGACATAATGAGGTAACGCTTGAGATATTATGATTTCGGGTTTGAAATTTGACTCAAGTAGGCTTTTCCACAGTGGTGAGTTTTTTCTTTGATGGTGTTTCTGGATGAGTCAGGTCGGTATAGAGCGCCAATATAAACACGGACAGTTGATATCTCGTTTTGGAAAGAAAACTTGGTCGGGCATTGCAGGTAGTTCCAACCGTTGTTTGAAATAATAAAGAGGTAAGAAGATTCAAATTTTGTGAAATCACCCTATACACATTAACAAGATGGCATGGATGAAAGGAATACTATTTCTTTTGCTAGACATAATATAAACATACTATCACATTGTTTCTGTTTATGTTGTTGGAATAGTAATACCCAACAAACCATCTAGCAGCTAGGCACTAATGAGTAATGACGGTGGCCCCCTTGATCTTTTCTTTTGTCTAAGATGCTGTTTGTTTTTTAAGATAAAAACTGTTTGCAATCTAATTTCATCTGATTTCATGTCTGTAACTGAAGATGTGGTCTGAAGGTCTGCAATCTGAAAATATAATACTGTTTGTTTTATAAACTGGGTTTCGTCTGCATAAGTTGAAAATTAGTTACCTATCATATATATCACAGTAGATGTAAGTCATTTAACGTCTGTAGACTAGTAAAATAGTTGGTGGTGGGCGGTGGTGGTGGACAGTGTTGGTGGCGGAGGGTAGGTGGTGGTGGTGGGTGGTGGTGGCGGATGGCGGATGGTGGGTGGTGGTAGTGGATGATGGTTGTGGCCCACGGGTGAGTGGTGGTGGTGATGGACGGTGGCGGTGGGTAGTGGTGGCGAACGGTGGTGGTAGTGGACAATGGTTGTGGCCGACAGGTGAGTGGTGGTGGCGATGGATGGTGGTGGTGGTGGTGGTGATGGACGATGGTGGTGGGTGGTGGGTGGTGGTGGTGGACGGTAGGTGGTGGTAGTGGACGATGGTTGTGGGCGACGGGTGGGTGGTGATGGACGGTGGTGGTGGGTGGTGGTAGTGGACGGTTGTTGTGGCGGACGGTGGGTGGTGGTGGTGGCGGACGGTGGGTGGTGGTGGTGGACGGTGGTGGTGGGTGGTGGTGGTGGCGGACGATGGGTGGGGGTGGGCACGATGGGTGGTGGTGGTGTTGGACATTGGGTGTTGGTGGGATGTTAAGAAATGTGAAGATGTTAAGCAATTGCTTCTTTTTTAAGACCATAAAAGCAGTTTGCAGATATTATTTAAAAAAACAAACAGTCTTTAGAAGCTTATGTCTGCACGCCTGCAAACCTAAGCCTCCTGCAGATGTTTTAAGCAAAAACAAACACCACCCAAATCTTTTGACCCAAAAGTATCCTTATTTGTGTCGTGAACATCACACATTTTTCATATAAAGATGCTTTCATCGTTTTGGAAATAGAACCAAACGTCTAAAAATGACTCACATATCCAAAATTTGCAAATTTCTTAAACTATACAACATATCAAATGGCAAACGCAACCCAAGTGCCCATATCTTTTAAGGCCCATACCATACTTCTTCGATTGTCGACACATCTTTATATTGAAAAGGTGATGTAGCTGGCAGAAAACAAGGCTAAATATCTTTATCAAGGTTGTAAAAGTCGTTAGGCGGATTCTATGTGGCAAACTGGGAAGTTGGGTGTAGTTGGAGTACTCAGAGAGTACCCGGACATTGTAAATATAAAGAAAATTAATTTTTGAATATTGTATACTAGATTTTATCCCCCGTATTACGGGGTTGTTTTACATTATTCGATTTTAATATATATATATATATTTGGATTTTAATTTTATTTATTGTAAGAAAGTTAATAATTAATATACTTGAGGTTTGATGATGAAATGATTTCACAAATAAATGATATGTTATAATCCGGTTTAAAAGCTATCTGGGTTTGGTGATACCCATTACCTAATTATTTTCTTTATTATAAAATTGTTTCTTAATTATAAATAATATCTTTTTTTAAATAAAATAGGATATTAATTTTTAGTATAACCCTATTTTATATGCTTTTCATATAAAATATTTGATAAGATTAATTTTTAATATAATGAGATGTTATAACCCGTTTAAGAGCTATATGGGTTTGGTGAGACCATTACCCGTGAATTCGAGTAAAATGCATGAGAAGCCTTCATTTAAATAAAGCAATCTGATGGCTTGAGAGAATGGTTGTTTTACATTTTTCGTTTTTTAATATTTACTTTTTGGATTTTAATTTTCTTTATTATAAGAAAGTTAATAATATACTTAGGGTTTGATGATGAAAGAGTTTCATAAAAAAATGATATGTTATAACCCCTTTAATAGCTATCTAGATTTGGTGACCCATGACCCGCTTATGTTTTTTACTATAAATTGTTTATTAATTATAAATAATATCTTTTTCTTTTTAAATTGAATATTAAATTTTAGCATATCCCTATTTTATAGGAATTTTCCATCAAATAATTGATAAGATTAATTTTTAATTTAATGGGATGTTATAACCCGTTTAAGAGCTATCTGGTTTTGGTAAGACCCATACCCATGAATTTGGGTTAAATCATTGAGATGCCTCCATTTAAAAATTAAGCAATCTGGTGGCTTTCATAAAAGGGGGGAGCGACCACATCACGACACGTAGGATTTTAGGGTTTTCGTTTATATATATTATAGATATGTCAAATATCATAAGCTTACTAATATTTATAGCAAAATAGGTTAATATCAATATAAACAGGAGAAATACATTTTTAAATAATAAATTATTCTAAAAATTGCGAATCATTAATTAAAAAAATGATATTTGTTATTTAAAATTATAGAAATACGAATACGAATTATGTTTTATTTTTTGAAGTCAAAATCTGCCCAAGTTCACAGACTAGATGTGATTTTGGTTGAGGTTGACAACGCTTGATCGATTTTTAGTAACTAGGCGGTGTTAAAGAAACTCGCAGTGGTGACATACCTTGTAACGAGTACTCAGCCTTATAAACCTACTTTGACAACATTGATCTTTATTAATTGTGTTATACTTATCATCATATGCAATTGGCCTTCTGGTCTACTGATATAAGGATGATGTTTAAGACTTAAGATTTATAAAGTTTTTAGTTTAAAACCTGACTCAATGATATTATTTCACCATGACGGATGATCTTGAATAAGTCAGACCTAGAACGGCAAAATTAATACGAACGGTTCAAATAAAAAGCGGGAGAATGAATTTGGGATGAAAATCTAGGAAATATCCTGGAGATTCCATTTTGTGGATCCTAGTCTTTGGGATTTAATGAGCTATCCTACTCCCTAGCTTATTTTCCACACCGCCCTATCCTACCCTACATCGACGTTGGTTTCCACACATTTTTGTTAGTTTGCATTTGCGAGATCTACATATACTATGAAGATATATTCGTACATACGTGTCCATCTCTCATTGGTTAACATATGCAAGTGCGGTTGTGGTTAGCAAGTCAATTCTTGTACTTCTTTCTATTAACAGTTAAAAAATAAATAAGTAAATGACTCTTCTCGATTTATCTTTAATACTCAAGACACCAAGAGTTTGCAAACTTATAATTAGATATTTTATATTTTAAACGGAGGAAATAAGGTAGAAAATGGCTCATTTAGATACCCCATCTAGTGATGACAATTTTCTTGCAATTTTAGCGATTTCTAATCATTATAATTTTACTGTATAATCGCATAAATATTTATCGTCTAAATTTAAGCGTTTATTTGTTAATTTTATTTCATTATATGGTTGTTTGTTTTTCAATTCAAAAAAATTAACAATTTTGATATGCAAGTCTAAAAATTTTGCATCACAATTCTCACCCAACATCAAAGAACTGCATTATAAACATATTACTTTGCAAACAACATAAAAAAAACAAACACTAATTTTTTTATATTTTTTTAAGTTTAATGATATATGAAAAGTGGTGATTACATCGAAACAGAAGACAAGCGGGTAACAAGTTGCGCCGTTACCCTTTTTTGAATTGCAAACCCAATCTTTTAAAAACTACATTAGTCGATCTTTGAGTCATAATATTCATGAATGTAAATGAATTAACATAATTGAACAATTTATAATCGAATGTTCATGAACACGACTTTTGCTTCGTGTTCGTTCATTAATTAAACAAGTTTACGTACGTAAATAAACATCATGATGAGCGGTTCACTTAATGTTTGGTTCATTTACAACCCTATTTTAAAAAAAGAGACATTTTTTTATAATTCAATATAAATATACTAATTATGTCAGAAGTTCTATCTTTTAATTGAATTACTTGCTTCCGTTCTACATCACATAAATGATCAAATACCGGTTTTATTGGATTATTATCTACAATATATACACCTATGTGTCGTTAATGTTATACGATTCATATTTAAATGAGAGAAAAACTATGTATTCAAGCGTGCTTGATTGGATTTACGACGATGTTTTGCATGGTTTTTTAAGACTTGTATGTTTTGCATAGTTTTGTTTTTTTTTTTAACATTGTTGATGAACACAAGAAGATCAAACTACGAGCAAAGCTTACCATGCCAACAAAAGATTAAAAAAATAGTCATCAACCTATTACGTAATATTGGACCACTTTGATATAAAGTTAGATGGTCCATCAACAATTTTCCTTGTTTTTTCTTCACTATGCAATGAATGGATGGTTTGAGTTAATGGCAGACAAGACTTAACCCAATTGAAAATGAAGGCAAAATAAATATCTAATCCAAGATATGCATATCTTTCTTCAAAGTAAGTATAGTAAAATATAACATATTAGAAACCAGACTAAACCCCTTGTCACAAAATGGCTCAACATGGTCCTAGGCTGGTGGTGCCAATAGATGTAACCAAGAAACCAAGGGAACAGAAGCTTCCCCTTCATAACCGATGGCACCCCGACATACCACCCGTGGCTGAGGTTCATGTAGGCGAGGTTTTTCGGGTCGAGATGGTTGACTTTTCTGGTGGTGGTATCACTCAAGAATACACTGCAGAAGACATTAAATACTCTGACCAATCTGTTGTGAGTCTATTTTACATGCACTACTTTATTATGTATTGAAATAATTTCATATGCATCATAAAAGAATCTATTCAATATAATTTAATTATTGGATGATAGGCGTGCCACGCAGTTTGGATAATGGGTCAAAACAGGTCGAGTCAGACGCTTAAAAAAATTAAAATGATAGTCTAACTTTTTTAGTTAGGCCTAATGATGAGAATCTAGTATTTGAGAATATACTTGGGCAATATTCTAAAAGATTCATACACTCACCACCAGTTAATCTATGGCTCCTTCAACACCAAAACTAGTAGTACCAATAGACCTGAAGAAGAAGCCATGGGAACAAAAGCTACCCTTACATAACCGGTGGCACCCCGATATACCACCGGTTGCAACCGTTAAAACCGGTCAGGTTTTCAGGATAGAAACGGTGGACTGGACTGGAGGTGCCATTAAAGATGATGGTTCTGCTAGTGATGTTAAATATTTAGACCTTTCAACTGTAAGTTTGAATAATCTGCTTATAGGATGTGTCTAGATAATATATAACTGATAACTTCATAAGTCAACTATTGATAAATATGTTGTTTTTAATCTGATGAGTTTTGATCAGGTGCACTATCTAAGCGGGCCGATTAGAGTTGTTGATGAGGACGGGCCGGCTAAACCGGGCGATCTTCTTGCGGTTGAGATATGCAATTTGGGTCCTCTTCCTGGTGATGAATGGGGGTTTACTGCTATATTTGATAGAGAAAATGGTGGTGGTTTTCTTACTGATCATTTCCCATGTGCCACAAAAGCTATTTGGTATTTTGAAGGAATATATGCTTACTCTCCTCATATTCCAGGTAATTAATTAATAAATATTTGAATAACATACTGGTTGTCACAAGTTGATGAGTTGATAAATATAAGTTAGAACCAAGCGTGTGATGTTGGACAGGTGTACGGTTTCCGGGTTTAACACACCCGGGGATAATCGGAACAGCGCCTTCAATGGAACTCCTGAATATATGGAATGAAAGGGAGAGAGAGCTTGAAGAAAATGGCTTAAAATCATTCAAGTTATGTGAAGTTTTGCATTCGAGGCCGTTGGCAAACCTGCCTTCAACAAAAGGCTGTCTTCTTGGCAAGGTAAAATGTTAACCCGACTTACGTGCACCAGAAAATACCCTTAGCTGCATCAATGTTGTAGATATTATATAAAATATATAAATTTGGGTTTATTGTGATATCGTTGCCTTAGTTAGGCGATATGATTTGATTAAGTTTCATTTGTAATTATTCTCGTTGTATCCTTTTATATAGTTGATTAATAATACACAATATTTGACGGGGTTTCATTATTCAAAAAGTAGATTGACGAAGGAAGTCCTGGATGGGAAAAGATGGCTACCGAGGCTGCAAGGACGATCCCGGGAAGGGAAAATGGAGGGAATTGTGACATCAAGAATCTAAGTAGCGGTTCAAAAATATACCTTCCAGTGTTTGTGGAAGGGGCCAACTTTAGTACAGGAGATATGCATTTCTCACAAGGAGATGGTGAGGTCTCATTTTGTGGCGCGATTGAGATGAGCGGTTTCCTTGAGCTCAAGTACAATATTCTTGACAGTTTTTTGTATATGTGTTTGTTAAATGTTTAAGTAGATTAATGATCTTGCTTAATCTGTTATTAGGTGTGAGATAATAAGAGGCGGGATGAAAGAATACTTAACTCCAATGGGACCTACTCCTCTTCATGTTAATCCTATATTTGAGATTGGGCCGGTCGAGCCTAGATTCTCAGAATGGCTCGTATTCGAGGGCATCAGTGTTGATGAGAGTGGAAGACAACATTACCTAGATGCTAGTGTTGCTTACAAGCGTGCGGTACTAAATGCGATCGACTACTTGTCCAAATTTGGATACTCCAAGGAACAGGTTTATCTTTTGTTGTCATGTTGTCCTTGTGAAGGAAGGATTTCAGGTATAGTTGATGCTCCAAATGCTGTTGCCACACTTGCAATTCCAACTGCTATCTTTGATCAGGTACTTAACTTACATATTATCTTTAACTGAACTGCATAATGGGATACTAATAATCTGTTGCAGGATATTCGTCCAAAGGCAAACAAGGTGCCAATAGGACCACGCGTGGTGAGAAATCCCGATATCCCAAGATGCACTTATGATGGAAATTTACCGATCACAAGGAACCCGAGTGCATCACCAAGTTAATAACAAAAATTCTATCATGTTGTCAATTTTAAACATAGTTTATGTACTTAACTATCTTCTAATGGTGATGCAGTTAATATGTACTCTAAATCTTTGATAGAAATGTTCACACATGAATAAAAGGTTAGAAAGGTCTGACCCGTGCGCTTTTGGAAGCAGGCCGACATAGATTTGTAGCAATGCTTATAGAGTTTAAGGCAAAATATGATCTAACCAGTACTTAAAACTTAATATGATTCATGTGAACTGATTCCCTATGGAAGCTTGCAGTACTTTTTGTTAAATATATAGATTACACTTCATACTACACCACCACCACTATTAAGTCTAAGTATGTGTCACAAGTCAGTTTATGGGATTTTAAAATCTCATAAAATGTAGGATTTGATGGGATTTAGTTTCCATTCCCATTCTTTCATTTAATGAAACTAACATATCAATTCATGAGATTTAAAATCACATTCCTTATAATTCCTTTCAAATCCTTGAAACGAACAAGACCTAAGTGAAACTATTTATACGGACAAAATCAATCGGCTAAACGCATGAATTAAGGAATTCGAAAAGGATTGCATTAACCAAACGACCAAGAATGAATATAGCTTTTTTTTTAACGGACTGAGAATGACCCTAACGTAAGGAGGTTGTGGTTTGGATGAGGCCCAATGGATCGAACTTATCCAACTCCAATCTAACCCACGTCAGCAGACACACAAAGTTTCATTTCGTATAATTCTTGACGAAGTTATAATATCAAACTTGTATAATTTATTACCTCAACGAATGATAATGTGTATATCGTTAGTCTTAAGTATGGTTGCACAAATGCATGTGTGTCCGTTATGAAGAGTCCAAACGAAACATCACTCAAAAAATAAACTTAAAATTTTTAAAAACACCCTCTAAAAACTCTTCACTCTAAAGGAAATTTTTCAAACTTCTCATTGTGTTAACTACACAATATACAACGAAAGTAGTGTTTTGTATAAAATAATTATTAAAAAGAAATATAGTGAACTTAGGAGAGAGGTAATAAAGAAAATAAAGTGAGGTGGTGGGTTTCAGTCTTGCATGAAGCAAATTGTTTTGGGTTGAACTAATGTGTTTTTCCGGTTGTGGCCTTCTTCCTAGGTGGGTGGGTCGGGTCGGGTCACCATGTTATGTTTTTCAAGCAAAAGTAGGGATGAGATCCGTACCTTACCCGTACCTATGCCTATACTAGTACCCGAAAATCTATAAAGCCGGGTACCAAGTATCGTACCGAATTTTTATGTTTGCCACTTTGTTTTTTTTTTCTTTAAATCTCCATCGAGCTTGTTGTTGGTACAAGTATGAGTAGCAAATAAACTGAATCGGTTCGGGTACCACCACGGGTATCAGTATGCAAAAGTTATCAAAGTGGCTAAATTGGTACTAGTATCGGTATAACGCCAACATTCAATAAACCACAATACCAAAACCGCAACCGCTTAAAGCCTCGAACCGCTTGAAGATGATACACACGGATTAAGGGTTGGGCATCCCAAAAAACACCACCAAATATTTTAAACGGGTACCAGGTACCAAAAACCCGTACCATACCCATAAGTATCGAAACCCTAAAATCTTGGTACCGACAGGTAGGGGTGTTAATCGGGTCAACCCGATCGGGTTTCGGGTTAATCGGGTCGGGTTGGTCGGGTTTTGAAAAAAAATAATCTAACCCGCGACCCGACCCTATTAAGGTTCGGGTTTGTCGGGTTCGGGGTAATCGGGTTTCGGGTTATTCGGGTCGGGTTAATCGGGTTGCTATATATTTTTAAATTGATTTTTGTGTTGGTAACCATTGGACTACAATAATTATCTTATTATTGCATAAAGGACCGTAGACGAACCAAATGATTAGGGATGTTCATGGTTCGATACTTCGGTTTGGAATCGTTCAAACCGATCATTTGTTTAGTTTCATGGTCGAGCTTTCTTATTAACTTTTGGTCGGTTGGTTTCAAAAATTTCAAACCGCAAAGAACGGTTTGGTTTACGGTTTTAAAATTTTCAAACCGTATAACCGGACCGAATCGTAAGATGAATATACTTTGCTTAAACTGTACTACTATAATGAGGTGTGTTTATGATATTAAAATTTCCAATTCTATTTGTTATTTCATTTCAGATTAAGATGAAGCTGATTTGTTGCATATCTATTATCAGTAGATCTAGTTGATTATTGTTAAACTTTTAAGAACCTTGCACATGTTCACCTTACACAACACCTCAAAACTTGAGCAGATCTTTTGTAGCACGATGGTATACAATAAAGGAATTTTTGTAACTAGTATAATTTGTTTCGTACTTTATATATATATATATATATACCCAAACCGTGAAACCAAATGGTTAGTAACGGTTCCGTTAGGTTCGGTTTCCTATCTTAACGATTCGTTTTCTGTTTTTATTAATGGTTTGGCTCACGGTTTGTTCTAAAAACCGTTAAAATCGGACTGTGAACACCCTTACAAATGATCACGTACAAGGGCATGTTTGTCTTTGTTAATTTAACTTTAAATGAATACGAACACTTAATCGAACAAATATTTGTGTTCATGCTCGTTCGTTTAAAAAATGAACATGTTCGTGTTCGTTAATATTGATTCATTTAAAATCTAGATAAACAATTCACGAACATAAAAGAACGTAAATAAACATGTATGTACATGCGTAAATGAACACAAACAAACATAAACGAACTCAAATGAGCATACTTAAATGAACACAAACAAACACCACTAATCAGGTTATTCGGGTTAACCTGAAACCCGATATTTTTCCAAAAACGAACCCGAAACCCAGCCCTATTAACAGTTCGGGTTATTCGGGTTGACCCGAATAACCCGATTAATATTTCTTGACCATGTTTAACCCGACCCTAATAAGCTTATTAGGGTTCGGGTCAGGTTAATCAGGTTCGGGTATTTTGAACACCCCTACCGACAGGTATTCGGGAGAAGAATATCATCTCTAGCCCTCGAGGAGAAAGAATAATCCATTTGCTAGGGCCATCCCGGTTGTCTCGTGTTAAGAAAATATAATATACAAAAAGCGAAGGAGAAAAAAGAAAAAGTAGCGATCTGCCTGCTGTGTTGTTGATTATAACAATAACAAGACCCATCGTTTGATGGCCGTAAGGCCTTCGCTGCTGCACCTGCAATTCATCAAATCTCCCTTCTTCTCCTTCTTCCGTCACATCGCCTCCGCCGCTCCACCACAACAACACCACCACCGCAAACACAAATACCCTCACCAAAACCAAAAGCAATCCATCATCTCCCAGCCGCAGCCTCCACGCAGCAGCCTCCGGCCGTCTCTTTCTCTGCAGGAAACCCTGGCGCAAAAGATCGGAAAAGCCATCCGCCGCCCTGGCGCACCCTCCAAAGCTAGGGTTTATACCGATGTTAATGTTGTCCGTCCCAAGGAGTATTGGGATTACGAGTCCCTGACCGTTCAATGGGGTTTTGTTTGTTTAACTTACCTTATAGATTTCTAATTATTTTTATTTATTTGATGATGATGATTATTATTATGTTTATTATAACAGGGAACAGGATAATTATGAGGTGGTGAGGAAGGTTGGAAGGGGGAAATACAGTGAGGTGTTTGAGGGATTTCACTGTACCAATGACGACAAGTGCATTATTAAGATACTTAAACCGGTTAAGAAGAAGAAGGTTATGCTTATTTATTATTTCCTGCTCTTTCTTTCTTACATTTTTAGCCCTAATTATACAAAGTTTATGTTTTTAGCTAGGGCCATAAACGAACCTAACCGAATGAAGCCTTGGTATTGATCGTTCATTTACCATTAAACTTGTTCGTGTTCGTTCGTTAAGGAATTGAACTTGTTTACGAACGGTTCACGAATGCAAACGAGCATGTACTATTTAAGAAAAAGGAAAAAAGTAAAGAGAAAAAAATACATTCTTAATACAAAACATTGGACCAGATCATCTTAATTACTATTGAAGAGAAATGCATTTATCAACATTACTTAAATGTGTTAAGAAGAAGAAGAAGAAGAAGAAGAAGAAGAAGGCTAGCTTATTTATGTTTTTGTTTGATTTTGAGCCCTAAGTTAACAAGCTTTATGATTTTAGCCCTATTTGACATGTGTTAGGTATCATGTTATTTTCTGTTTTTCTGAAAAGGGTTTTTTTTTTCATCAGGCGTGCATCAAGTTATTACATGCAAATGAGTAAAGTTTGCTTTTTTTTTTTTTGTTTACCTAGGATTGGAATCATTTGATTAGTGAGAAATGCAATTTCTTACATGCGGTCTTTGGATAATGTAATTAGCTAGTTAGGCTTTTGATATCGGTTTGGTTTTTTAATTAACATTGTTGTTGTAGCTGTGATGGTTTATGGTCCTTGTAAAAAAATTGTTGTTTTTAGTTGCAGAAGCTGTTTTTTTGCACTAATTGATTGTTGCTTTTGCTAGATAGTATTCTTGTGGTGGTATTGTGCAGAGTGGCATATTAGTTATTTTCTTTTATGATTCCTATATGTGTGTGTGTGTGTGTGTCATTGTAGTGTTTGCTTAAATGCTTATGCAAGAAATATAAACATATCTTCTATTTAAATAAAGAAAACCATCAGCGTCTCTGATACCGTGAAAAGACATTTGAAGATATGTTTATATTTCTTGCATAATCAAAAACAATACAATGCCTCATATGTATATGGAGAACCATAAAAGGAGAATGACTGACACGCCCTCGTACACAATGCCACAAGAATAAACTATCTAACAGGGGACTAGGGTTGCTATGATTGGGTTATTATTAAGTAAAATTAATGATTGATTAGGGCACGGGAACAGATTTCACATGAATCATAAACCTAATAGTCTCAAGCCTCAACATTGCTATTCTATAGAAATCAAAATTGGTATTACCAGCCTAAGAGGCTGATCACATTATCCAAAAACTGCGGGTAAGTAATAGCCTTTTTCGTTAATCTTGTGATTCTGATTTCTTAATAGTTTGATGCACACTTGGTGAAAGAAAAAAAGCCCTCTTTTTTAAGGAATATAATTGTTGAAGCCATTTTGGTTTATGTGAAAGAAAGAATGTGTAGATATAGCCTATAGGAAAACACACTTGGTTTATTCTGGTTGAAAGTTACTAACATGTTCTATATCCTACTTAGAATGTTCTTTTTTTTTTTTACTTTCACTCTTCATATTGCATTGTTTAACAAACATGCATTTTATTTGTTCACTGAATTGACGAATAGTATTTTTGTGAATGCAGATTAAGAGGGAGATCAAGATTTTACAAAACCTTTGTGGCGGGCCAAATATTGTGAAATTGCTGGATATTGTTAGAGATCAACAGTCAAAAACACCAAGTCTGATATTTGAATACGTGAACAACACCGATTTCAAAGTACTTTATCCGACACTTTCTGATATGGATATCCGTTATTATATATATGAACTTTTAAAGGTGAGCGTCTCAAAAACTTCCATCTTTTTTCGATTACTTATTAACTGTGATACACATCTCCTCTCATGTCTAATGTACCTTGTGTGGATTGTGTTTAGGCTTTAGATTACTGTCACTCTCAAGGAATCATGCATAGAGACGTGAAGCCCCACAATGTGATGATTGATCATGAAAAACGCAAGCTTCGTCTTATAGATTGGGGTCTTGCAGAGTTTTATCATCCTGGGAAAGAGTATAATGTTCGTGTGGCATCTAGGTTTGTATATCGAATAACTCTCTCATTTTGCCTGTTGTATATTATTTACTAGGCCTGTAAATGAGCCAAACATTTAGTAACCGTCCGTTAGGAAGTTCGTTTATTTCATAAACGAACGAACATGATTAGAAAACTTTGTTCATATTGTTAAGTGAGCGAACATGAACACATGTCTCGTTCGCTCATTGATGTTCATGAATATTCGTATTGGCTCATTCGTTTGAGTTTGTTTATGGTCGTTAGTTTACGTTTGTTTAAGTTCTTTGTTTGCGTTCGTTAATATATAAATAATTTAAGGCACATTACATTTTAGTCTAGTTTTAATAACTTTTTAGGCCCATCACATTGTTGCTCACATTTTTTAATTGGTTTTAGTTTAGTTATGTCTGTTCGTTTATGTTCACGAACCATTCATGTATATTATTACTAACGAACGGACATGAACTCGCTCATTTTCTTAACGAACAAACACGGACAAGAAAACCCCGTTCGAATTAGGGATGGCAATGGGTTGGGTCTGGGACGGGTTTAGGTATTCCTAAACCCATACCCTATTATTAGAGCCCGTCCCAAACCCGCCGGGTATTTATCGGGTAATTACCCATCGGGTTTCGGGGTTTTCTATTGGGTTTTGTCGAAATACCCATCGGGTTCAAACTTATTCCAAGCTAAAAAAACACTAATTTTAGTAGAACATCATACAAAATATTAAACTTATTGCAAACTAAAAACAACACTCATTCCAACTCTCCTTTATATAAAAACTGGTGTTTATTTTGATAGCAAGGTTAAGTTCTACAATTAAAAGAAGACTCATATATAGTGATAATTTGTGCAATAATATCATCTCAAAAAATATTGGCTACGATATTAAAATGGACATAGTAGAAATATTTATAAAAATAATAGCAATCGATAAGATCAGATAATAATACACAAGGAATTAAGAACATTCTTATTTGAGATACTACAAAATGTAATATTTTTATAATAACAGCATTATCAAAAGAATATAAGTACATTTTAATTATTGTTTCATTTGATTACTAAAATGGAGTTGGCTATATCATAGAAAGGTTTACAAAAGCTATATATAATATAAAAGGAAAATAACCAAATATCCGTCCCAAATATGTATATTTTTATATAAAAAATTTATGTCTGGTATATCGGGTAAATGGGTCAATGTTATCGGGTATTTGGGTTGGGTAAACGGGTATATTACAAATCCCAAACCCGCCCCAAACCCATGGAAATTTTTAAAGCTAATTCCAAACCCGTCCCAAACCCTAATTGGTCGGGTTTTACCCATTCTAATTATATTGGTTTTCGGGTTTTCCAATCGGGTTCAGGTCTCATTGCCATCCCTAGTTCGAATAGGTTTTTGTGTTCAATTGTTGGGTTAAAGTTAAATGAATGTACATGAATATGCTGCGTTCCTGTTCGTTTACAGGCCTATTCTTCATAGTAGCAATGAATTTGTTCTTTAAATACTTGTCACATTTTTTGATCAAATAAATCATACATGTACTCATCTTTTTCTCTTTGCATTCAGATATTTCAAAGGTCCTGAACTCCTTGTGGATTTGCAAGATTATGATTACTCATTAGACTTATGGAGCCTTGGTTGCATGTTTGCTGGAATGGTGATCTTAATTTTTTCAATCTTTATTTCTTTTTATTATATACTTTATGAATTTTGTTAATTCATTGAATTGATATATCGACAGATATTCCGTAAGGAACCGTTCTTTTATGGACATGACAATTATGATCAGCTGGTCAAAATCACCAAGGTATGTGTATCGTTTGTTATACGTATCTATAAATGTTTTATTACAAGTTTCCTATTTTCCATGATCATGAGTTATTAATTTATAATCGATATTTACATTTTCTTTTGTTTCTTTGGATAGGTGTTAGGGACGGATGAATTAAATACTTATCTTCAGAGGTATCGCCTAGAGCTAGATCCACATCTAGTTGCACTTGTTGGGAGGTTGGTAAACATATACTTATTTCATTTTAAATATTTTAATTTCGTATGTTTAAAATTGTATATTTTTGTTATGATGCAGGCATAGCAGGAAACCATGGTCAAAGTTTGTTAATTCTGATAACCAACATTTAGCTGTTCCTGAGGCAAGTATAAAATCTTATGTATGACAAGATGTACTACGGTTCGGTCTGTGCTTATGTTTTTTTTTTCTTTTATTTTTTAATAAATGTTGTTGCTTGCTGAGCAGGCAATTGATTTCCTTGACAAGTTACTTCGGTATGATCATCAAGAACGGCCCACGGCTAAAGAAGCAATGGTAATTTTCTATTCTTGCTTATGTAAGGTTACATTTAAACTAAGTTTATTTAATGTTTTGTTATTCTTTTCTTTAAATAAATGTAGGCACATCCATACTTTTACCCAATAAGAAATGCAGAAAGCAGCAGGACCCGTGGATAGTGGGGAAGAATGAAAAAAAAAGTTGGACCTGTTTTTCTGCTAAGTTGTGACTCACAATTGTCCGTACTTTATTTCTATTTTTTATCATGTCCTTTCTGTTTTTAATTTCATGAGATACCATGTTGCGTGTTTGATTTTAAAACTGTATTATTGTTATCTTTTCCTTTTGGTTTTTTAATTTGAGTTTAAAGATAAAAACTTCATGTTGTATGTGTAAAACTGTATTTTGTTTTACCTTTTTGTTGGTTAGGTTGAGTTATTTGAGTTTCGACTTAATCGAGCTCGTGTTTAAACTTTAAATACACCAATATCATCCGGGTTTCATTTCACAAGCTTTCAACTTAAAAAGTATATGGTATTCGAGTGTGATTTGAAACCAAAACATGGTCTGAAAAGATTCAAGATTTAGTTATAAAAACAAGCTTGTAGATTATCAATTTGATCCGTTCTTGAGTATATGGTTTGAAAAGATTGAAGGTTGAGGTAGACAACACGTGTGTTCATTGGCAATGCTAAATAGACTGATGGCCAAAATGCCTTTTCAAACAAATTTGTTAAATCTGACTACTAATGTAACTCGAGACTTTGTTACGCATATGGTTCTCTTCTTAGCTCCCTATTACATTCAGAGCTCGAGGCACGGTTATTCGCCTTGTGGCCATATAACTGTGCGCCCTCCACCAGACCAATGTGGCAATAGTTTGTGGACGCTTTACAATCAGGTATTGTTGACTCAAAACTCTCTTAATGCAAACATATCACACAAGATGATTAGAATGGTTCAATGACTTCTCTGTCTAGATCACATGTTCCTCCATATGTGTAAAAGACTTCCATCTATTTATGATTTGTCTAATGCTATTTGACTGAATAAGCACACTGGTTGGAGTTATTAAGTTTGACTAAAATATCCATCATCAAAAACAAATATTTGCGTTTACTTTACACTTTATAAGACACTGTGTGGTGGGCAGGAAGATTGGACGACAAGGGGTGATTTTGGCAAGGAACACTATTACACCCATAAAATGAAAATCGCCACTTTGCTGATACGGTGTCACGTGTTAAAAATCGCTCCATTTTGTAGCCCTTCACTACACATAACCTAATGTTTTTATTAATTTATTCTTGATTATGGCTTTTAATTTTCCAAGATCTAAAAACAATGCCGTGATTTACTTATTTTACCGACATTTTAATAATAAATACTAATAGAAGTGTAAGATTATAAATTACAATACATACAAGACAAATGTTGATTGCATATATACAAAGCCACACATTACGTGTGAGACGCTATGTGAAGGCATTTGGATAATTGTGACATTTCAACCATTCGATATTAAAGTCGAGAGCAAAGGAATCATTCTATTCGGATTTCAGTTTAAGAAATGAAACTAAAGAAAAATATTCAATATCTTAAATTTATATTTTAGCAACATGATTAAAAATGTTCTGATACTTCTACACAACTTTTAGTTAAATATTTAATAAAAAGTTCGGTTACATATTAAAGTTTATTATTGTATTCTTGTTTACTATCAATAATCGTCTTAATAGAATCGCCATCAACTAGTGTGACGACCAATTACCTCATTATTTTGTTCGCATTTATGGTTGTTATTTTAAAGATTTATTTTCCTCCTTTTTAATATATAATGCAAGGTAGCATATATATTATTGATGAATATCTTCTTTGAATATGCAAGTAAAGTTACAAATTATGATAGTATTATCTCATTAGAACTGTTAGAATATATTCATTACACATAAATTGAATTCTTAAGATTATCTTTAGAGCTAAAAATGAACAAATGCATTATGGATGCAAGAATCAAAATGTATGTATCCAAGTTGCTTTTATTGAAATTAAATATTATGTATATTTGTCCGGAAAATGTTTTTATGCTGTTTTAATGGGTTGTTTATATGAGCTAACTCGATTCTATTTCAGTATTATTAATAGAGCATTAAACTATTAGGTATTGTCGCATGATAGTCAAACCCTTTGTTAAGGAGCAAGAGTGAAGAGTCTGACTGTGTATAGAAAACTCGAATATTGTATTATTGAAATATTAAAGGGTTTATGGAAAATGGTGAAAAGAAAAAAGCAAGAGTACACGATCGATACGTCGATTAAAGAAATATTAGGCAGTCCATGATTAAGCATGGCTCTGATCATGTATCGTTACGTGATTATTGTTTTGGTGCAATTGTCTAGCATGTTATTATCAACAAAACAAAATAAAATGAAGAACAAAAAGTAATAGTAATATTAAGAAATGACTGATATATACACCTCAAATATTAACCTAAAAATATCCCCCTGTTATTTTCATCATGCCAATAAAATATGAGGAGTGGGAGAAAAGAAACCCAGTTATGACGGGTCAGCGTTAGGGTCTCGATAAAGACTTTACGATTCACTTTGCACTATGTTAATATTATATTCATTAATATACCCTTCAACTTGTCCATCACCTTTTATTTTCCTTCAATAACAACAAAATAATAATTGTATTTGCTTGAACATATATGATGTTTGTTTGTGTATATATTAACACTAAAAATAAAACAAATAATTACGTATATCATCATGAAAAAATTTAAATTTCGTTTGTTTTTTATGTTTTGTTTTGTGGAATTTCTTCATCGTTTTTGTTGTTAAAGAAAACAAATTGTTTTTTGTATAAAATAAAATAAGATGTTACCTTCAATTTAAGAGTATGATTATGGTATGATGCGAATCTAACATGAAATTTGAACATTTTGTTTTAGTCCTAAAAGACTGAGTCTGATTTGGATCAAATTGTGAACATGCTTAAAATTAAGCAGCTATGTTTGAAACTACCAAATAAATGAGTATCACTGATGATTTGTTACCGACGAACGTATTATGTCGCTAATTACAGATGAAAACCCGAAAAAAAAAATAAGACATTTTTAATTCGTCAGCTGGTGGAGAGCATTGTCGACGAAGATTCTTTTGGTAATCCATCGGTGATATGGGATTAGATATTTGATAAGATTCTCTGATATTCATTTAGTGAATGTCGGAGTTGGCCCAAAATTTCGTTGGTAATTCCTTGATATTTCGACGACTATTTTGATGTTTGGACTTCCCTAAAGATTCTAGCACGTGCTTTTCAAAAACTTGTTAGGGTACGTTGGGCCACTTGCGACTGACTTTCCGTAGATATAATCATCTATAAGTATCAAAATAATTCTCCACTTAATCGCAATCCAAGATCAACCAAACTAAAAGTAACAATGTTCGTTTTCGTTATTGTTTCTGTCACATCAGGCCAAACCTCCTTATGTGATACCATTGTATTTGTTTGATGGTGATTAAAATGTTGGAATCGATAGCATCAGAATTAAATGCTATCACCATTTATACACGTTGGGTCGCCTTGGAAATCAAAGCTGAACTGTTGATTTGGTTTTGGAATCCTCTATCATTTTATATAATAATTTTCCCATTAACACATGGTTGCGAATCATTAACCGTCTATGTGCGTATTGTATAACACCAAAATGACTTGCTATAACCTACCGTTGTTTATTAACAAGATGAATTTTTAGTTTTTATAAATATCTATGCGAATATATATGACTACTCTAATGACGTAAGTTTATTAAGTATTTTATACCCAAGTTTGAAAGAGAGATGATCATGACGTTTTATAAGTAGTTAAACTACACACATTGACAGGTTTGTTTCAATTGATAGTTTAGACTATTAATAATAAGCAAAAACAACAAGATAAAATAAATCTTCGTGTCAAGTAGGCCTGTAAACGAACCGAACGTTCGGTGAACTATCGTGAACCGTTTGGCGGGAAGTTCGTTTATATTCGTTTATTTAATAAATGAACGAACATGAACAAAAAATCTGTGTTCATTTAATTAAACGAACGAACATGAACACATGTTCCGTTCGTTCATTTATGTTCATGAACGTTCGTTTATGTTTGTTTATTTATGTTTGTTTATGTATTAAGAGAGCATAATTAAATATTATCTGGATAGGTCATTTGTATTTGTTAATTTGTGTTCATTTAAGTGTTTTCGTATAAGGTCGTTTATATTTGTGTTCATTTACATTTGTTCATACATGTTCGTTTAGATTTTAAACAAACGAACGCAAATGTCCATTTTTAAATAAACGAGCATGAACATAAATATTTGTTCGATTAAGTGTCCGTGTTCTTTTAAAGTTAAATGAACGAACACGAACGCGCTCTTGTTTGTGTTCATTCGATTCATTTACCTGTTTTCATTATTCACATTGATGAATGCATCGATCTCAATCTCTAGGCTCTGCCGATTTTATTTGTGTTCGTTTGTGTTCGTGAACCGTTCGTGAACACATTAATTTCCTTAATGAATGAACACGAACATAACACGAACATAAAATCCCGTTCGGTAAGTGTTCGTGAACACATTATTTGCTTAACAAACGAATATGAACAAGGCCTTGTTCGTGTTCGTTCGGTTCGTTTACAGCCCTAGTGTCAAGTCATGAAAATCTTTGTCGTGTTTTTCTGCGTATATAACAAAGCTTCCAGGTTAGTGTCATATTTGATTCATTTCAAAATATTTTAGATTAATGTTAGTTTGACCCATTGACCCGCACCAGCATGATCATACCCTTTTAAGATACAGTTTTCGTCTCATGCTAAATTAGTTGAACATCAAGGAATAGAAAATGTTCCTGTTTACCTCGGTTGTGTATTTTTTATGTTTATGTTCATGTTTTACCTTTATTAAGCGATTAAGTTTTAGTACATAATTATTTATGATTTAATAAATAAGTTAAGTAACTTACATGTGTTGCATTAAGAAATATTGTTTGCTATGCCTTTTGATGCACACAAGAGAATATTGTTTTGAAGAGATTGGTGTTATTTAGTCCACATATTCCCTTTGGTGGGGTCCACCACACACTCGCTGCTTGGTTTTTTCTGTCAAAGGGTTAATAGCTTTAAACTCTGAAAATATGGAATATTAGAAAAGTAGTCACGTACTAAATGGTCATCAGCAGCTCGGACGCTCGGTTAATGTTTAAACCAGCCCTTCTTGCTCTTTGATGTCAACTTTCAGTTTCAATACATTGTTACTTTTGTCATTCAACTATACCATCCACATAATACCAAATGTATAAGTTTCTATTTTTATAAATTCCATTTAATGAATGATAAAATGAAAAATATGTTGTTGGTAAGATCTGAACTCACTATCTTAATTTTAAAGTGTTATGGCTTACCAACTCAACTAGGATTTATAACCTTAATTTGTAAGTTTCTATTTTTACAAATTCATAATCTTCCATTTTGATTTTCTTTTAAAATACAAATATAAAATATTTTTTACTAATCTATGTATTTTAGAAAATTATTTATATCTTATAAATCCATAAGGTATGTTAGTATGTATATTATTAAATTTAACTTTTTTGTTTACTTTTTAACCACCCGTGTATCACACGAGCTCTATCCTAGTTATTGTAATATTTCATTAACACTACCTAAATATTGTAGAACAAAATGTCTTAACTTTGAATATTGAGTGGGTCAAAAAAACTACTTTAAAAACCACTAACTAAAGGTTGGACAGGAATGAACAAGGGACTGCTTAACTTTAGTCACATGCTACATTAGTTCTCATGTTGTGATGTTGTTCTGTAGTTATCTTTAAAATATGGTAAAAGGATAAATATGTGTGCTAGTTTAATTAGAATTACAACTATTGTAAATTACTTAATAGTTTGGATTTAAAGAAACCTTTAGTTAATCAGAGTTACTGTAAAAGTTTGGGACGGACGCATCAAGGTCTTGTTGTTTTGACCCCGGTGGATGGTTCGTTTAAGAACATACGGTTTTGTTTTCACCCGACGAGTTGTTCGCCCTGCAAACCACATTTTAGTATGGAAGGTATCCACCTCCTTATAAAGATTGTTTCGTTCTCCTCCTCAACCAATGCAAGATATTACAATTACAAGCATGTTTCTTGTATCTCAACTAAGATTTTGGGTAATCATTTTTACAAACAAATACTTGTTTTTGCTAGTTTGGTTATTATGCAAACTAGCAAAAGATAGAACATATAAAGTCAATGCGAGTATTATGCTTGATCTTTACTCTTTATGTATTGCCAATCATGTTAAAAGATGAATATCTTTTTGAGCAATTATATATCCAAAGTTTTTGTGAATGCTTCAAGAATTTGGGTTATTAAATAGATTAATATGTTGAACAGAGTATCATTGGGGTGAAACCTACTTATTTACATATTTTGTATCAAATTGAACGTTTTCATGACATTTAACCACTTTATTATTGAAATATACCTAGTTTTTAAGTGAGAAGATCCTTTGGAAAGGGTGCTTTGCCTAAGTAGTTTAAGAAGACTTAACACTCCTTACAAATAGAATTAAGGGACATTTTAGTTTAAAAACCAAAATTTTTATCCCACTTGTTTTCTCAATGTTTAAAACAAAAAAAAATCCAACACATGAATTCTAACACGAAAATCCGAACACAAATAAGTCAATACAAAAAATCTACCATAACTATATTTTTTGTTTTATCTTTCGTTTGTTACCCATCACATCGCGCGAGTTTGGACATTACGTAATTCAAAAAAAAAATCAAAACTGAAGAGGTAGGTCCCAGCAGAGCCCAGTTGGACCCGCAAGACTCACCTTGAAGAGGGACGTCTGCGCAACGACCAACTGCTTCCGCAGGACCCACCATGCTCAGAGAAGACCTTACGCGCAGTACGCCAGCTGTACCCGCAGGGAAAGCCTCCCAATGGTGAAGTACCCCGCTTGTTCCCGCAATTGCGGATACAAGCCATCAGGGAAGGCTACCCGCACTGATAGCAAGGCTACACGCACAAGGCACTAACTCTTGCTACTTCAGTAGTCACCTGAAGGAATGAGCAAGGCGGGAATACTCCCGCCCAAATGAGCCAGTCCGTATGCTTCTGGAAGATCTTTTGTACTATACCTACCAAGGTATGGGCAAAACAGACGATCTGACCAGAACAGCCCATGAACCAATCACAGGGTGACAGCTCACCGACAACAGTACGAGGAGGAGCACCCTCTAGTACTGTTTGTCACTATTAGCCGCTGCCTACTTACCAACCCTTACTATGGGACGTGCGCAGCCTATAGTTGGTGGAACAGTGCATAGCCGGCAGTAAAGGAACAGTATACAGTCGACCTTGTCACTGTCGGCCGCAGCCTATCCACCAACCAGCATGGCTTATGCGTAGCCCACTGTTGGTAGAACAAGAATACTATTCAGCCGGCTGTACCTTCTTGGAAACCTACCTTCGGCTATAAATACTCCAACACCTTGGAATGGTAAGGACATCATCTGATATCTCATTATCTTATCTTCTCTAGCAATCTCTTAATATACATTTATATTCAGAGCAATCTAGTCTGATTCTCACGCCGGAGGGTGGTCACAAGGAGGAACCCCCCCTTCTCAGTGACAAGCTTACGGTGTCTGTTTTGCAGGTCACCTGAAGAACAACCTTCTTTGCTGGACCTCATCCTCGTGGGAAACATTACTTAACCTCCAGATTATCTGTAATCTGTCCAGGGTCACTTAGTGTTTCTTCAAAAACATTTCAATGCCCTTTTGGTCTTAACATAATAATATATATTTTTTCTCTTCCATTTGCTATAATGAGTCAACGAAGCTGAAAAGGTTTCGTTTGTCACAAAGCGCAAGTTAAAGATAAACATAACGTAACAAATGAATGTAATTGAAATGCTAAATTATGTTGAGTGACTAGTAATGAACATGTTGGAAACAATATTGGTCATATAAAGATCGACAGTGAAATGGTTTTGAAGTGTGAATACTGAATGTGTTGGTTCTAGATTGCTAGCAGGCCGGAGCTATAATTATTGCACGCTAATATTATCGAGGCTAAGGAAGTCAATGGGCCAAAAAGGGAATTTAAGAACTAGTCATTCCCACGGGCACATCCATTGAAGGTTCGTGTTATTCGAGTGCAGGGTTTTCAGGTATTCTCTAATTTGGATTCGAGTAGCTTTGGATTCGTGTCAGATTTTGGGTATAAATGGCAACCCTAAATTCCATGGCTGCCATTTGAATACATTGAGATAGATAAATTCCATTGCTGTCAGATGAATATTTTGTGTTTCTAGTTGGCTGGTTGATTGCATATTTCTTTGTACTTTTGGACTTCTTGCTTGTTGTAAGTTGCATTTTTTTTGTTTATAATATTGGCCTATTAAAAAAAAGATAAAAGAGTGTTTATATCACAATTTTGTTAAAATACTAAATATTTTTTATTTTTTTATGAACATGTGATGTACATATATGCTAAGTAAGATAGAATTTGAGTCATATGAGTATAGCAATGCAATTGTGAATTTAATATTACATGTAAATTGGATTACATCGAAACAGATGCAAGCGGGCAACAAGCTGCGCAGCTACTCCTTTTTGAATCGCAAATATTTTAATAGAATTACCAAAAGCTTGTAACACGATAACTTAAATTATAACCGAAGTTAGTAACTTGAGGTTCATACTAACATTATTATGTTTTGTAAGTCAGGGGTCAATGAACTATTATACTCTACTCAAGTCCAACACATAATAACATTTTCTTGCAAACCTAAGAAAACGCAATACTTATGTTTAAGGATGAGTTCGATACTATTTACTCATCCCTACTTATGCTAGTTGTTTCATAATAATACAATAATTTAAGAAAGATCTTCACACCACATATCAAATCGATACCCAAATCTAGTAGCGATTAAGACTAGCCTTTTAGCCATGTACCCTACCAGTATAAAAGGGGATGATATGTATCATGTTTTATATCAATTGACAACACAAATAACAAGTCAATAATTAGCTTTTTCTTTAATTGATAAAAAGACATATATTTCAAAAGTTGTACTGAATATGTCTTTATCAGTTCCATGAATATGGTGGCATACAAAAGGTTATTCGGTGGCTAAAATTAGAGTTATTATTTTCGTTGATAATTCGTCAGTTGGAATTAAATTTCGTACGAAATTAGCAGGAAATTTTCGTAGCAAAATAAGCTACTGACTAATAATGTATCATGTTTTATTACAAACTAATTAGAGATTTTCTTTAAGGTGCTTCTAAACGTACCACTGTATACTATTTTTACTAACATACTTCTTCTGAAACTTATCAAACTAATTTCCATTTTATCTTAACATTATTTAAATACAAATTAGTCCCTTTAACATTTTTGTTACGAATTAATATTCTCTACTCAATATGTCAAAATTAAAACTATTAAGTTGTTATTGCTAATTTATTTTTATTATTATTAATATTGTAAATATTATTCATCTTTTGTTCTTAATATTATCAATATTAGTATTAGTTACAATAATAATAATAATAATTATTATTATTATTATTATTATGTTAAAAAACCATGAAAACACACACACACACACACAAAATAAGCAATAAATAAATAAACATCAAACTTTATAGTTTTTAATTTAATATTTTAAAGGGAAGCTATAAGACGAAAAAAATGTTAGAGTAGAGCAATATGTCTAATAAAATTGTTAAAAGGAATTAAAATTATATGGAAATGGGTATGACAAGTAAGAAAGATGATACGTTTAGCCAAACCTTTTTCTTTATTAGCACGGTGATATTTGAAAGATATAAACAGTCTCTAATTCCTTTTAACTAAAAAAAGGTAGTTATCAATAGTTAAATTAATAAAAACTACCCATAAGAAGGTTAGCAGACGCCAACCCCATGACAACACCCATGATTGAGAGTTGAGACTATGACAGTTTCATAATTTTTAATTCTAGCTCGAAAGATCAATAAACTAGCTAGATAAACAAAATCACAACTACGCTTCAGCTTTAAGCGATGCCATGACATCAATTATATACATAGCTTCACGAGCCAGTTTTGACGCTGCTGAAATGAGTTCAATCAAAGTTTGTTTGTGCCGGTTATCAATAAAATACAAATCCTAGTTAAATACGAAGTCGAAGTGGGCCATGGAAGAAAGTACCGGAACTCTCGGGTTTGATAACTAAACTAAGATCATTAAATTAAAAATTGAGTCATTATCAATTTGGTAGGGGTGGGCAGCTTATTAATATACGTCTTACATGCAATAATCAATAGTAACATTATTAATGTTAATGCGGCCAGTAATTATTTTATACAAAAGTTTTCGATGGTTTCAATTATTGCCCAAGTAGACTTTTATATTAGAAAAATAAACGATATTGTGTATTTTTTAATTATGTAATAAAAAAAAGTGTATTTGCCCGTCAAATAGTTATATTATTATAATCTTCTAAACTAGTTTTGTATCAATGAATTTTTTGAATGCAATTATTTGTAAACAACACGTATGCAGCATTTGTTTTTAACAAACATGATGGTTAGATAATAATAAATTAATGTTTTAGATTATTCTCATAATATTGTTAAAAGTTGAAAAAGCAATAGGTATAGAAAACCGTTCCTAAAGAATGAACATAAAACACTTACTATTACGAATTGTAATACAGTAAATGTAAGTGACTTAATATGAAAAGATAAAAAAGTAAGATTAAGATGGTGCTGGTTGATGATTCGTATTCAACATGTGTCTTATAAAACAGATGTTGGATCTTTCAAGATAATATGTTTATTTCCGAATGTATAAAATCCAAAGCAGTGTATTGTCGAGAAAAACACGAACAACAGAATTATTTCTTGAATCAAGCAACATTATGATCAAGAATGATTGCATGAAATTCTTCTCGAGTGTTTTTCTAATTCTAGGTGTGTATTTTATTTTAACTAAAGATCAACTTAGCTTTTATAGTTAAACAACGGTGAAACAACTTCATAAAGTAAATCAACAGTTATTTTTAATTAAAAAGTTAACATAGTTAACTATACGAATGATTCAGATGGTATATCTATATAGAGGGTTCGGTTTTTTGTTAAAATTTGGATATGGTGATTACGTTGTTGACCAAACGTAACACACTAACTAGGTGTGAGCATGGGTTATTGCCTAAAATCAAAACCATAATCGAACAGTTAGTTATAAAATAAAAGAAAAACCATAATCATTCGGTTAGACCATCAAGAAGATACAAGACCGTAAGCTAGAAGTAGTAGAGATGAGGATGCTTAGATGGATGTGTGGACTGTGGACATACAATGTTAAACCCGATAAGAAATGATGTTATTCTAGAGAGATTAGTAATTAGATGTATTCCAAATAAGACGACGAAAGGGAGGTTGAAAAAGTTTGGACATGTAAAAAGAAGACATACAACACTACTAGTTATAATAATGGAATCCCTCACCATTGAGAGGGGGAGGGGGAGGGGGGGTTAGAGGGTGACCCCAACTGATTTTGGATGAGCATATTTAACCAGATTTAGATTTACACTATTTTGAGGACATGGTGACTTCATAAGGACATAAAATTAATGTTAAAGGACTTTTACATAGGTGATATAGTTTTTATCTCAACTTTCACACACGTGCTTAACTTTTCGGTTATTTTTGGTGGCATTTGCTTATTATCTTTTTTCTTCCTTTTGCCATTTGTCTTTATATAATGTTTTTATCTGGAACTCTAATATTCTTATCATTTTTGGTCAATGGTAATTCGCCGTTTATATATTTTTGTAAATTTTGTTTTTGTTGTTTAGAGTCCATGTTGGTTTTCAGATGTTGATTTATATATTTATTTATTTTCATACATTATGTGGCCAAGGAAAAGGCATTTTTGCAACGGTGTCTTGATGTTCTAAGGTGCTTTCTCCATTATAGCCGTGGTGGAGGTTAATGTACTATATAGGTAAGGTAACAAATAACCCATATATCATAAGGATAAATCCTTTATATACGCAGAAGACCTCCCGCATAAAGGATATACCTCCAAGGCAGAGATAACCATCCGTATGCGGAACATCTTCCGCGTAGAGAGAATGTCCTCCGCTGAAGAAATACTTAATACTTAGTAACCCAAAGAGTTCAGTGGAAGATACGTTGTGCTAAAGGGCAGGACACCACGTGACAGAGTAGGGAAGGACCAATCACAGTTCAGAATCCCAATAATGCCCACGACTGCACGAGCATGATGGACCTTTTAGGAAAGGCCAACGATGTACTTGCCTGCAACAACAATCTCCATACACTAGCCGCCCAACTAATCAGAAATCCTTATCATGCTATTGAGTGGGACAGTTGGTCCAATCCTTTTCATCCCATTCTGCTATAAATACGAGAAGAGAACCAACGGTAAAAGGATCCACAATTTTATTCTCTCCAACAATTTACTCATCACTTACCATACTGATTCTCATGCCGGGGGTGGTTATGAGAAGACCCCCTCCCCCTTTCCCCCTTTCTTAACGAGCTCACGATGTTCGGTTTTCCGGTTTAAGACCGCCGAAACTCATAACGATTAGTCGGTAATCACCCACCGGATAATAATGAGCTAATATCACCCGGGTTAGATTAGTATTAATTCACTATCGGTTGAGATGTTACGTTAAGCCTATCAAGGGGGTAGATTAAATTGTTGTTAAAAAAACATATATTGAAAGACACTAATAAAAAGCCTCATAAATAGTTAATGCTTAATAGTTAATACATGTTAAATATCCACATTTTTGACACAGCATAGTTCACAAAAGCGCATATTCTAATAAAGAAATATGAAAGGGATAGCTAGCCCAAAAATCAGGTATAAAAAGGCACCCATGATTGAACAACGGACCTCACTAACAGTGGCGGATCCAGGAATTTTTTTTAGGTGGTTCCCTCTTAATTTATAAGGTGGTTCCTACGCGTCTTCTATATATCCGTACACTATTATTTCGAAACTCAGGAACCACCCGTTTGTATGCTGGATCCGCCAATGCTCACTAACCATTAACTCTTTCTTCTCCCACTCACTTCATTAAACATGGTGGTGGCAGTGGCAGAAAATGAAGTAATAATAATAATCCGAGAATTCAACCCCAAAACAGACCGGGAGAGAGTGGAACATGTCGAAAGAAGTTACGAGGTGGGCCCGAGCGGCGAATACTCCCTCCACGCCGACCTTTTAGGCGACCCTGTTTGCAGAGTCCGCAACTCCCCTGCGTATCTCATGCTGGTTGGTATAATATTAATACACAATTTTGCATTAATTTAGTTTTTGAAAGACTAGGCTTTAAAAATATTCAGAAAAGGGCAACCACGCAACTTGTTGTCTGTTCGCCTTCTATTTCTGTGTAAACACTAATTATTAATTGACTTAATATCAATTTAAACCCAAAAAAAAGGTTTTAGAGTAATGGTTTCATAGTTTTTTTTTTTTAATTATTGTCGGTTTATGTTATCAGGTGGCGGAGATGGTGGTGACGGTGGACGGAAATGAGACTCAAGAGATTGTGGGGATGATACGCGGTTGCATCAAAACCGTTACGTGTGGTCGGAAGTTATGCCGGAAAACTAACTGTCCGGCGGAAACCACTCCTGTTTTTACTAAGCTCGCATATATCCTAGGCCTTCGTGTCTCCCCCTCTCACCGGTAAACTATTATTATTATTATTATTATTAAAAAAAACTAAATGATCATTAATCAAATTTAGAAAGGTTGGTTACCTAATAATACTATTAAAGATATATTTTCAAAGTTTGAGATAACACCTGAATATTATAAACTTTCTAATGTTAGAAACAGGGTAAACAAACTCCGGAGACCCGCGAAGGACTTCACATTCCTCCATACTTATTTTGGTTATTACTAAAAACAGAAATTTAAAACTTCAATATAAAAGATAAATATGAGGTTAACTTTTTTTTATTTGTACGGTCTGGCGTAAGCTATGTTTTATCTGTTCTAGAAGGATGTTAGACGGGTCTCATTTTAAGTTACTAAAAGAAAAAAAAGTTTTATAATTATTAAAAAAATTGTGACTAATTTCATCTTTTGTGTCTCAACTTTTAATTTTGAAATTAAATTTACAGGAGGATGAAAATAGGATTTAAACTAGTTTGTAGAATGGAAGATTGGTTTAAAGATAACGGCGCAGAATATTCCTACATCGCAACTGACGCAACTAACAAAGCTTCCGTTAATCTCTTCACCGGAAAATGCGGATACTCCAAATTCCGTAACCCGTCTGTTCTGGTCCACCCGGTGTTTGCTCACCGGCTCCATATCAACCAACACGTCACCATCATTAAGCTATCATGTTTGGATGCTGAGGTCATCTACCGACACACATTCTCGACCACCGAGTTCTTCCCACGTGACATTGACTCGGTACTAAAAAACAACCTTAGCCTGGGCACGTTCCTCGCTTTACCAAAAGACTGCGCACATGCCATGTCGTGGGTCGGGTCAGAACACTTTTTGTATGACCCACCCCACTCATGGGCCATCATGAGTGTGTGGAATTGTAATGACGTGTTTAAGCTAGAAGTTAAAGGCGCTTCGTGGTTGAAAAAAGGGTTTGTGAAAACAACTCGGGTGTTGGATCAGGTTTTCCCTTTCTTGAATTTGCCTTCATTGCCCGAGATTTTTAACCCATTTGGGATCCATTTGCTATACGGGCTAGGTGGGGTTGGGCCGTCTTATTTGAAGCTGGCTCGGGCCTTGTTTGGTTACGCGCACAACTTGGCTAAGAAGCGCAAGTGCGGTGTGGTGGCAACTGAGGTGTCGAGTGAGGATCCGCTTAGGTTAGTGATCCCGCATTGGAAAGTGTTATCGTTCACGGATTTATGGTGTATCAAGAGGCTTGATGAAGATTAAAGTGAGGGGTATATTGGGGATTGGAGAAAGTCACAACGTGATATATCTTTTTTTCTTGATCCTAGAGAATTTTGAAAAGTTAATAAAAAGAAAGTTTAGTGACTTGTTTAGTTTAACTTATTATTTGTAATGGGTGGATGGGAAAGGAAGGAAAAAATGTGATTTTGGAAGGGTATATGTCCTAAAGTGGGACCCATGTATGTATTTTCTTCTTTTTTTTATGTGAAATGTAAATAAAAAGTGATGCTTTTTCATCCCAAGATTTTGTCTAGATTTTTTTCTGCCATACTTTTGTTATCGAATCATCGTACCTTGTCACGTTTGAATGCATATTTTAACATATCCTTGATTTTTTTACTTAATAAACTTACGTGTTCAGTATCCCTCTAGAACAAGTAAAGCATGGCTTACGATAATGGCCGGCTAGGGTTTGCGGTGAATGCAATGGAGGGATCTGGTTAATGGTGGTGATGGGATGGTGGCCACGAGGTGATCAGGCAGAGCCTCTTTTGGGCGTGCACGGTATATGTTTTTATGTTAGCTTATTGAAATGCTACCAGTAGTTGTTTCGAATTAAATCATTTGTAAAATTTTGTATAAAAACCAGTCATTATTTGCAAGTGATTATATCTAGTATTTCGCTTAGTTTTTTCATTGATGTAGCTGTCTATAGACAACATTAGCATCAATCACATCTACACACTTCTTCTCATGTATAAGAAAGGGCCTTGGTCTGAATTCGACATGGTTTTTCTTAGCAGACATGTTATTCGCTCTTGGGTTTTCTCGTCTTTGAAATATCAAATTGAGCCATAGTATTTCAACATAGATATGATTAAGCACAATACTATTTTTATATTACAGATACTCTTATCTAATATTGTAACCGTTGAAAAGAAAAGGATTATTTATGAGTTAAGGAACTTTTTATTGGCGTCGTTGAACCCTAACCTCACAAATTCATTTTGATTAAATAATAAACAGAATTATAATTACAAAAAATACTGGTGGTAATGGGGAAGTTTAAGCGGGAATCTTGTGGTCCTTTCGTGTTTTATTCACTAGAGATACATGAGAATAAATTTGGATATGATGCTCCAACTACTTTGAGCTTTGTTTAACCCTTGACATAGGCTGTCGCGGTTTACTCAAAAACAATTAATTAAAGACTTAAATACCTATAACTAATACGGGTAAGTAAGGTCGTCTTTACAAGGACTCAAGGAAAGTGCTAATTTTAATATTCCTAATTTAATTATTAAACTAAATCGGACAGACGATGTCAAGCGGTTTTAGAAAAATATTTAATTAAAACTAATTATTACTTAAAAAGATTTGTAAACAATATTAATTAAAAATATTCATTCTAGGTTCGGGTAATATGACATTCAACTTAATCACAGATTTACTTGTCTTGATTGCGCAGTAATTACTAGACCTAGTAGTTTGATTGTAATGACAAACGATACCCTAACCGAATTGTTGACAAAATTGAACTCGATCTACACAATTACCAATTTATGTTTTATAACAACTAATTAAGTAGCATGAACCGATGATTATAAGTTCAATGACACAAGAGCCTAACCCTAAGTGTTGATGAACAAAACCAAACAAGTGATGCACTAATCAATAATCGCAAATATAAATTGTTTAAATAATCAAGCAATCAATTAAACAAGATAAAAGTAATAACTCAAATCAAGTTCATAACTTTAAGCATAGCAAATCTGGTCTCAAGAGGAATTACACAAAACCCTAGCCTAGAATGAACAAAGGACTTAGCCGAACATAATCATAATGTCAAAACACTTGTCTTTGATGAACATGCAAACCCTAGATGAACTGGAAGCCTTGGAATGATGGAAGATCGTCTAACACAGCCTCTTTTGCTTCTGGAAATCGTTATTAGCCGAATGAGGAGGTTAAGGGGTTTATATAAGGCAAAACCTAAATTTTTAGCTGACTTAAGCATCTTCGCGTATCGCGAAGATGTAAAAGGGTGCTTCTTCGCGTATCTCGCAGGATAAAATAGTCGCGGCCGAAATCCTGCAACTTCGCGTATCGCAAAGTTGCCCTTCTTTGCATCTTCGCGTATCACAAATATGTAAAATATCAAATTTTCATTTTTTCTTTTCTTGAATGTCTCGTGATGCGTGCACTTCCAATCTTTCACTTCTTGATCTTCATTCCAAGCCCGTAAATATCCTCGTTAAGCTCCATAGCTTCCAATATCCTGAAAACACATAGCAATGCTTGAAGTATCAATGTTCATTCATTTATTTACCTAAATATAACTAATTAATATATAAAACTAACTAACTTTACCCAACCATTAACCCTAAATACTTATGTTATTACTTTTTAATAAAACACTTTTTTAGATTTATTGGTCTTATAAAACGTGTTCTAATCAGATTTTACCCATAGTATAACTTTTCAGCAAAATACTTTTAAGAAAAGGAAAAACTTTTATTGTATTCTACACTTCTCTTTTAGCATGAGAACTTTTTCAAAATCCAACACAATTTATTCTTCTTATATTATATCAACTGATCATTTGACGTGTAGACGTGTTTTGTATTTATATTTAATAACTAGTCTAGTACCCCGTGTGTTATAAGAGTTAATGTAGTAGGTGATAAGTGGTTGGTTTTTTGGGCAATAAGGGGCTACCCCCCCCCCCCCCGGTGGGGGCGATATTCAGGCGATAAGTGGTGTTGAGGGGTGATATAGATTTGTCGCCGGTTGGGGATAAAAAATTATTATTTTATTCATTGGGGGCGATTTTTGGCTTGAACACTACTACACCCTTAAATAAAAATAGCCACTCTGCTGACGTGTCGTAACGTGTCCCCCTCCCCGAACAAAATTTTGTAGCTCTCTACTAAACATACCCTAATAGCTAAATAAATTAAATATTAAATAGTTTAGTAATTAAAATTTTAAAATATTAAAAAATAGAAGCCAAAAATAAACTTATTTATTAGGTGAATAAAAAATAACGAGAAAAATAAATGATAATAACAAAGATTTAGAATTTAAGATAGAGAACCATAAAACAAACTTAGAGCATTCATGTCCTTTTTCTTATTTTAAAATCCAAAATTACATTAAAGAATAATACATTTTATCTCTCATTTCAATTAAATAATATTTTTTAATACATTTACCATTATCTTTCTTTCCTCCTTCTCACACAAACACTTTCTAAAATAATTAAAAAATTATAGGATGTGAACATTTGCTTTTCAAATGTACAAAAAAAAAAATATTGAATCTTCTCTCTTCTTCACTCATAACACCCTACACATTATAAAAACTACACTTACATTTTTTTATGAATAGGTTGTGAATACTCTTATATATTAGGTTACGAAAAGAAACTAGAAAAATAATGAGAGTTCACCGAATTGTGACAAATAACAGTGATCGTTCCTTTTACTTGTTAATTTTATATGAAATTAGATTGACTTGTTATCTTCGACCTATTCAATAACTCTAGATGGGTGTAAACTTTTCATCATCCATTTCAACTTTAGTTAAGGAGGTTATATAATCATCAAAGTTAGTAGGTTTTTAAAACCTAGATGACCTCCTGAGTTAATTATTGGGTTTATTAGAAGTTTCGGTTTTTATGGATTAGCTCTTGTTTAGGTTGCTATCATTTTCAGGATTCTAAGCGTATAAGAGTTGGTGCAGTATAGTGTACAAGAGGTGTAATCGGAGTTAAATTTGGAGTAAAATTTATTGACTCTTCCCCCCCCCCCCCTTCCGCCTCTTGTACTTCTGATAAGTCATTTTAAGGACTTTTACTGCTCCCACTGACCTTAGAAACCTTTTAAGAAATTGGCATGCTTAGGGTCAATATTTAAAGACCAATAGATTGTAATGGAGAAACTAGTCGTTGTAGTTTTTCTTGTTTTGAGAATTACTTTAGTTATGATAAAAAATCTGATTATGCCCATATTTAAGTACCAATGAAACTTTTGTAAGAGTATTGTTGAATTCTAAAGAGATAAATTATGATGAAACTATTTTGTGTTGGAGCAATGTCTTGTACAAGAGGTGTAATTGAGTTAATATCAAGTTTTCACCCCCACCTCTTGCAAATCTTACAAGTTATGAATAAGACACTTAATGATCCCACTAATCTTCGAATCTCTTTGAAAGCTACATGAGAAGTTTCAATGATGTACATGACGTAGGAACATTTCATTCATATACTAGACTTGGTTTGATTTCCTTAACATCCATATGTCATAAGAAACTTAGGGACATATTTAGAATGAAGCATGTTAAGTATATATGAATGGATCTCTTTAAGACCGTGGACCATAGAAGTCAGATTAGATACAAGTAAATAGTCGTTAAATGATAACTTATGTCTGAATATTCCATTTGGAATAAGTTCCAAGAATGTAAGTGAAATATAACTTTGGATGGACCCATACTTATTCCTTAAGCCTAGTAAGGTTTATGGCATCTAACACATGATTTTAAAATCACTTAGAATGAGATTAGATGAAAAAATCATCCTCATCAACCCTGTCATGATTTCTTATGAAGTTTTGGTTTCAGTGGATAACGTTTATAGGTCTCATTTTTCTTTTGTTAAGTTCACATTTGCATGATAACAAAAATTGTGAAAGTTTATAGTATCATCTAGTTCTATCCAAATATTGATAACAAATAATATATAAGAGTTTAATGTAAGAGTGACTTTATGTTGGCTATGCAAACCTCAAAACTGTCATAACGCAGCTTAAGTATTGATACTAAATTCTAATTAAACACCAGAATTCATAAGGTATCCTAAAGCATAACTAGAACAGTTTATTATGGTTTATGATAACTTGAACATTTAATTTTGTCACCAACACTCATGTTAGTTATTCGTTGATTTTTGGTAAGAAAATATATAAAGAACTAGAATCAATCTATCATGTGTTAATTGGAATATAGAATTAGCAGACTTAAATATCATGAATATGTGACTACTGATTTTAGCTAACAGTTCTTTTAAATTATGGAAAATCTCGTTGCTTATGCCTAGTAAAATGACATATATATGCAGTGAGGCTTCTCTTTAGAGAACTTAAAACTATAAGTTATACTTGTATTTTCTCTATGAACCTTAGAATTGTCCTCTTTTAGGTTTTAGTGGTGGTTAGTTGAATAACATCTTATTTTCCCGTACTAGATATTTCTTTTCTTGTATATATATGTTGCTGATCAACACACTCATTTTCCTTTGTTAATTCTGAGTGTTATAGTTGATTCTTAAGGCATCAAAATGTACTATTGAAAAATTTAGTGTATAATGTACTGAAAAAATTATACTTATTTTCATGTTTACGCCTTTAATGATATTGTACATTATGATGTATTCAATAATGCCATTTAACCTTATAGTTATAATTTATAAGAAATGCATGCATCTTAGGAGTTATTTTGATTATTTTCTAGATATTAGATTAATTTTAGGGAAAACTAAATCTTGAATAACTCTATTTGATAGCATAAGTTTATTAATTATTATAAGAGACATTATGTTGACTCATCTCATTTATCATGCTCTAGGTTTCTTCTTTATTACTATTATTAGAATGAGCAATTTGATGGTCATGTCTTGAGAAATAATAAAAATTGAGAAGAGCTAAAAGCTAATGAAACTCTTTATGAGGTAAAACATATTGGGTTTGAAATTAGAGTGGATGATTTGAATGAGAGTAATTTCTAGAAAGAAAATTACAGTGAGTAATGTAATGGGATATTTAAAGTAAGATAGATTAATTAAAATG
Source organism: Bidens hawaiensis (assembly GCF_021521415.1). Classification (NCBI taxonomy): domain Eukaryota; kingdom Viridiplantae; phylum Streptophyta; class Magnoliopsida; order Asterales; family Asteraceae; genus Bidens; species Bidens hawaiensis. The sequence goes on from NW_027498644.1 coordinate 77,641, forward strand.
ATCATTAGATTAATGAATGATCATTAATTGTGAGGATCGTTATATTTTGTTGAAGATGTGATATGTCTATTATTAACATCAAATTAATAGATAAATTAAATTAAAAGTTCTACTTAAATAAAAAATAAATCACCTTTGGGCAGAATTAAATTTTATTTAAGTATATGTGCAAAACAATTGTAACACATCACCTTTGGGCAAAAGTGAGACAACCATTTTAGTTATGCACGAGTTAGTTTTGCTTGATTTAAATGTAACTCATCACCTTTGGGCAGAAGCGATATATTTAAATCATGTTAAGCGAAACTAACACGGCTTGTATTAAGACTTGAATGATATGTTAGATGTTACGCATCACCTTTGGGCAGAAGTTTACATCAACAATTTATTCAAGTTTAAGTCTTTCCATGTTTTGTAAAAAAATTTATCGTGTTTTTGGTTTTTATGAGACCTCGGAAATTATGAGTTCTCGGTTAACACTTGGGTTTTCGGTTTTTATTGTGTTTTCGGTTTTATGAGATCTCGGAAAATATGAGTTCTCTGTCAACGCTTGAGTTTTCGGTTTTATTGTGTTTTCGGTTTTATAAGATCTCAGAAATTATGAGTTCTCTGTCAACACTTGAGTTTTTGGTTTTTATTGAGATCTCGGTTTTAACCAAGATTTCGATTTTAATGATATCTCGGTTTTAACCAAGATTTCGTTTTTAACCAAATCCAAATTATTTAAGGTAAACATATTTTGGTTCAAATTCTTTAGAGATTAATTTTATGTCCAAGATTTGTTTTAATTTTGAAATTCATAGATTCCATAATTATCAAAATTTAAAATCTTTGAAGATTTGTTTATTCAATTATTTTAGGAAAAACACAATCATAATCCGAATTTTAACCAAAATATGTAATATTCTCGAAAAACTCATGATGAACACGAAGAAACACCACCGAAAAACCATAAAGTTTTTAACATATATTTAATGTGAAATTGGTTATAACATTGTTTTTAAACAGTTTATGTATAACCTGATTTCAATAAATTAATAAGAATTTAATGATAATAAAATAAGAAAACAGAATTCGGGTTTATCAGATTTTAGTTTTATGTTTTCCGGTTTAGATCCAGATTTAGGGAAAACATAAAGAACCGATTAATCAACATCGCTCTGATACCACATGTTGATCAGTTCTTCACGTATGTAATAGAAAACATGAATGTTATGGTAAACCCACAAGTAAAACATACATGTTACAACAAAGAGAGTGGTAACCGCCCGGAGAAGGATGTAGAGGACATGATAGTCAGCTTGGTCGAGTTCCCCTTTAGGATATATGTTAGTGATGAGGATTAGGGTTCTTGAGGAAACCGAATTATGGAGAGATATAGGGTCACGAATTACTTAATGTGAGAGTTAGGTTTTTCTTATGATGTTAATTAATCTCTTCTATGTATTTATATACACCCAAGGGGAAACCCTTGATTAGCAAGTAGTGGTAATATGGTTCATCAATAATTACCTAGCTAATATAATAAGGTATAATTTAATTATTTTGATCTATTATTATATAAATGATAATGATGACCATTCATAAATATATATATTCATATATTTATTTTTACAATATGGGCTCAGTAATCTATAAATATACGATGAATAGTTTACCGATATGTAATATACAAAAGAAAGCACCCATGTTTTTAAAAATAACCGAGATAGAACTTTAGGTGCTAAAGTACAACTAGTGTAAACATGAAGAATAATTGTAAATTTGTTGGGAGGTCAATGAAGAAACACTAGGAGACCCGGTACAGATTATAGATAATCTGGGGGTTAAGTAATGTTTCCCACGGATGAGGTCTAGCTGAGAAGGCTGTTCTTCAGGAGACCTGCAAAACAGACACCGTGAGCTCGTCACTGAGAAGGGGGGGTTCCTCCTTGTGACCACCCTCCGGCGTGAGAATCAGACTAGATTGCTCTTTAAATATAAAAGTATATTAAGAGATTGCTAGAGCAGATATCAGGTATAATATGATGATAATGTGATAAGATATGATAAGATGAGATGGTCATACCATTTGGGGTATTTATAGCCGAAGGTAGGTTTCCAAGGAGGTATGGCCGGCTGCTACAGTGTTCCTGTTCATCAACAGTAGCCTACGCATGTGCCCTGCTGGTAGTTGGTGGGTAGGCAGCGGCTGATAGTGACCAGGCCTGCTGTGTACTATTCCCTTTCCACCAACTGTCGGCTACGCACGTGGTATGACAGTAGTTGGTGAGTAGGCAGCGGCTAATAGTGATACAGTACAGGAGCATGCTGCTCGCCATACTGTATCAGTGAGCTGTCGTATCTCTGATCAGATCTTTCGCCCATACCTCGTCAGGTACAGTAAAAGATCCTTCAGTATACGGACTGGCTTATTTGGGCGGGAGTATTCCCCCTCCCGCCTCTGTGCGGGATTGCTCCCGGCTTGGCTCATTCCTTCAGGTGACACTGAATGATCGAGAGCTAAGTGCCTTGTGCGTGTAGCCATGCTGCGCGGGTGGCCTTCCCTAATGGCTTGTATCCGAGGCTGCGGGGACAGGCGGAGTCCTTCACCATTGGGAGGCATTTCCTGCGGGACCAGCTTGCGTACTGCGCGTAAGGACGTCACGTCTCTGAGCATGGTTGGTCCTGCGGATCCAGTTGGTCTCTGCGCAGACGTCCCTGTTTAAGGTGAGTCTTGCGGGTCCAACTGGGCTCTGCTGGGACCTACCTCTTCAAGTCCCCCCAGTCCAATGTTCTTCTCATGAGTGTTTAATAAAGTGAGGTGAACTTTTGGACTTGAGCAAAGGGTTTTGAAAAGGGTTTTGTAAGGTTTTCCATGGGGATTCTTTCCGCGGAAGTCCTTGTCACTTGCAGAAATTCCCGAGTTTCCTGCTTGGTCTTTGGGTATGATGCGGGTAGGCTGTAACCTCCTCGCAAGTCAGGAGCGTTGAGTCCCACTTGTGTGGATTCTCCATGAGGTTTTGGTAGTTTTGAACATAGTGATCAATTATGTTAAAACCACCAATTCCATCCTGGAGCTTCAAACAACGTAGTTCTCGACGTTCCCGCTATGCGGGGATGTTATTTCCGTTTCCGCAAGTATTGCCCAGAAGATCCTTCTTGGTTTCAATTCCCAGCGGAGCGCTAGGTATGTGAAGGGTTTTGCCTTAACACTGTACCTGCGCTCGTCTTACGGTTACTTTACTTCCAAGGTATTCCTGGCGTCAATTCCCTGCGGGTGCTAGGTATGTGAAGGGTTTTGCCTTAACACTGTACCCGCAGCCGTCTTATAGTTACTTGGTTGCCGAGGTACTTGGCTTCAATTCCCTGCGGGTGCTAGGTATGTGAAGGGTTTTGCCTTAACACTGTACCCGCATCCGTCTTTCGGTTACTTGTTCACCAAGGTTTACTTGGCGTCAATTCCCTGTGGGTGCTAGGTATGTGAAGGGTTTTGCCTTTACACTGTACCCGCATCCGTCTTACGGTTACTTATTTGCCAAGGTTCTTGACTTCAATTCCCTGCGGGTGCTAGGTATGTGAAGGGTTTTGCCTTTACACTGTACCCGCATCCGTCTTACGGTTACTTGTTTGCCAAGGGGTAAGGGGTATTTTCCCGCTTACTTTTTAATATTTTTGAATTTTTGAATTTTGAAATTCGAAAAGTTGGTGAAAAGATAAGAACAGTCCAAACCTCTGAAACGTCGTGCGACGGTTTCTTCTGACTGTGTCAGGACGTGCAGGAAGTTATGGTGACGTGACAGAACATGGTCATTCCAGTCGCTTTTTCAGGCGCGTGGGCGCGATTTTTCGGGCGCGTGGCCGCGAAATTACTGGCATACGTCCTTTCAACAGCTGTTGCCAGCTTGCTTTTTGCCACGTGTCATAGTTTCATTGCACATTCGATTTCTCTCTCCTCCGCATTAAATTCACCGCATTAATTGCGATTACTATATAAAGGGGGAGAGGGTTATTTTGCAATTCACACTTTTCACTCTTCTCTTCATCTTTAAGGCGATTTCCGGCGAATACTCCTTTATTCAATCGAGCATTCTCTCGAAATCGTTCTCTTCTTTCTCTGCAAGATGTCTTCTCGTGATGCTGAAGCTATAGCTGACGACAGGGGTACTGCTGGCGAGTGCCAGTGTGCTCTGCCCAGCGATCAGTACCGGTATGTTGTCAGGAAGTTCATGCTCGATCATCTCGAGCCTGAGTTTCCTGAATCCCACCAGACCGTGTACGATGCCCCCAGAGGCAAGATCGGGGTTTATGCTGCATTTTTTGTCTATGGGAATCTTAGATTCCCATTGACAAAATTTGTTTACCGTGTCCTTGAGAGGCACGGTGTTCATTTGACCGAGCTGCACCCCATGGCGATCGCCAAGATTCGCCATTTTGAGTGGGTGTGCCGGATTTTGGGCATCGAGCCCCATGTGGACCGCCTGATGACCTTCTATACCTGGAGGTGCATCCAGGGGTGGTACACCTTGACGACCCGTATTAAGGGTCTGAAGATTTGCGACACCGAGCGCAGTCTTCGCGCGTGGAAGCAGGAATTCTTCTACATTTCTGCCCGCGCCATCCCCCTTGCCATGAAGTTTAAAAATGGCCAAGCGATACCGAGCCTTCACGCCCCCAACTACCAGGAGGCGGAATGGTTTTCGAAGATATCCCGGATCCAATCTCCGGTTTACCGGTTTGCGGAGTCCGGGATGGTCATGTTAGGGATGAGCCGGGTGTGGAAGGATGCGTCTCAGGTTCCCATCCTTCTCGAATACGGTTTGAACTCTATTCCCTATGGTATGTCTTGTCTTTCTTTTTGATACGCGTTTGTCTTCTAACTGTTTATTCTTTCAGAGGGAAATGATTTGGAGTCGCTTCTGTACCCGCGGGAAACCGACGGTCCTGCGCGGATGGGTACTCGTGCTCTGGACGAGGGCGAGTTGCCCATCCTGGAGCAAACGGCGGATCGGTTTGTGGAGGTCTATCCGCTGGGCCACGAGATCCTGAGCCATCGGCGGCCAGGTAAGGCGATATTCTTTCCTCAATCCCTCAATGCTGTACCCGCTACTGGAATTCCTGACCCGTCTTCTTCTGAGGAATCCTCAGATGCTCCTCCGTTGGTGCGGAAGAAAAAGGCTGCTGCCGGCGTGAAGGGGAAGGAGAAGGCCTCCACAGCTGATCCAGTGGTTCTATCTGACTCGGAGTCAGATAGTGAAGAAGTGGCGGGGAAGCCCGGTGGTGAGAAGACCACTGCTCCGGAGGCTACGATCGTTACCTCCGGAGAACCAACGACGACGACGGTGACCGGTACCAAGAGGCCGGCTCCATCGGGTTCCTCCCCGCCCGTCCGTACGTTCAGGGTCAAGAAAACCCGTAAGTACAATCATAATGTCTGTAGATTTCACTTCATAAATTTATCCAACACTCTCCTCTTTGTGCAGGCGTGGATGTTGACGCATTCCGGGGTGAAGCGCAGAGGAGTACCCTTCCGCCAATGACGGTAGGCTTGGTCAGCCTAGCTGAGGCGTCGACCCAGGTGACCGCGCCTGCTTCCGCTGGTTCAGTTGCTCCTGAGCAGACTGTTCCAGCTGAGATGACGTCCCCGCCGGCCGTGAGTGCGATTTTTACAGCATCCTTCACAGAGCCGGCGGTTACTGCTGCTGCTGACTACGAGGCGGCGACCACGGCGGCGACCACAACGGCGACCACGGCGGCTGCCACCATGCCCGCGCCACCGGCACCGATGGCCGGATCATCAGGTACGCGCAGGGCTTCCCGCCGATCTTTGCCACCTTCCCGTCTGCCTGACCTGTTGGATGGATTTCCTTTAGGTTCAGGTGATGGGTTTGGCGGCTATCGGCCTGTCATTGACCCTACAGGTGCGTGGGGTTCCTTTCTTTTTCCCTTGTTTTTTATCATCTTTTCCTTACTGCCTTTGTTTCTTTTGCAGTGTCGGATTCCAATGAAGTGTATGTTCCGCGATGGAACATACGCCGAGGAACAACCCTTCGTACCCCTGTGGAGTGCGTGGACTGGGCTCGCCACGCTGCTCCTCATGGTGCGTTGGGGGAAGCCATGGCTAGCTACCAGGAGGGTAGGCTAACCAATGAGCTTCGGGTTCTCCAAGCCCGGATGCAGCCGCGCGTCGAGCTGCTTTGTCGTGAAAACGACAAGTTGAAAGCAGCTCGCGCCAAGGACGTATCTGAGGCGCGTGCTCTTCGGGAGGAGAACCAACAGCTTGCGGCAGCTGCCGCCGACAAGGAGAAGGCCTTCAAGGCCCTCGAGGTTGAAGTTCAGGCGCGACTCGAGGCCCGCTCCAAGGCTGCCCAAGCTGTGAATGAACAGCTTCGGCTGGCCAGGGAGACTGCGCGAAACGCAACCGAGAGGGCTGCCAAGGCTGAAGCCGTTGCTGAGCCTTTGCGTGTGGAGAATGAGGAGCTCAAGGCCAAATTAGAGGCTCTCCAACGCGCTCATGATGCCTTGGCAATGGAAGATGCCAAGAAACTCCAGGAAATCCTGGACCAGAGGGGGGTGCTTGACCACACCGAGCGAAAACTTAAGGGCGTCAAAGAGGCTGCCGCAAAGGAAGTTTTACTTGCCAACCTTAACAAGAGCGAAGCCGAACGCGCCCATAACGAAGCTCAAGCTGCCCTCCAGTGGCTTCTTCGAGAAGCGTTGCCTTAGGTATGTTTAGTTTTATCTTCACGCTTTTCTTTTGTAAGAAAATGTTCTAATACTTGTGTTTTCTTTGTAGGTTGTGCGTCGGGTCTTTTCAGAGACCTCTTACGATGATGCTATGACCGCAGCCCTCAACGCTTCTCATGAGGATGGGGAAAAGGCCGGCTTCCTGCTTGGTCTAGGGTTTGTTGAGAAAGGCGTCCCGCCTTCCAACTTCCCTTTGTTCGATGTGGATACCGAAGCCATTTATGACCAAGCATTGAACCAATACGCCGCCTTCCCGCATCTAGTGGTGGAAAAGGTGGACGAAGTATATTGCATTTACATTGCATAGGATGGTATGTCTGAACCTACTATATTGCATTTACATTGCATAAATGAGAGCAAATAGCACAGAACTACAGATTATACAAAAATAAAATATGTATGTATATTGATGTTCTTATGTTGAAATAAAATACCTGGAGTTTATAGACGATAGATCTTGAAATGCATGTTGTTAAAGGACAGAATTACAGAAATTGTCATTTATCTTTCACCCAAATTTCACTCGTTATCCCTGATCTTCAAAATTGATTTTTTTTGTCCTTTATGTTTCAAAATCCAACAGTGTTTGTCCTTTTCGTCTAACCCAGTTAATTTTTCTCGTTAAGTCAGGTCATGTGCCTTGCACATGAGGGCAAATTGGTCATTTTACCCCGCTAATTAAAAATATTTGAATTAAATAAAAAAATTAATTAAAAAAACCTTATTTATATAAATATGTATATCTCTCTCTCTCCTGCCACCAAACTGCCTCCCACCATCATTAAAGAAAACCTGCAACATGTTCATGAAAGTCCCATGTTTGAGTTTTCGTCATCATCTATCGCCGGAAAAATGAAAGAGACGGAGAGGGTTGTCAGCGGTATCGAAGAAGCTAGAGAACCACGCGGGTAACTAGCCGAATCGACTGCCGGAAACCTGCAACTCATGGAGAACCCCGTTTTTCTGACGTGGACATCTACTGCCGGAAACCTGCAACTCGTGGGTAATTAGCCAATGGTCAAAAACCTACAACTCGTCGAAGCCAATTTGAACCAGTGGTGGTCTTCCGGTAGGGTGGTGGTGGTTATACATACGCTCAAATCCATGTCCAAATTAGTTATACATAAGCTCAAATCCATGTCCATACTAGTTAAAAACGTGAGTAACTAGATCAAACATGAGTATGCTGGGATCACTTACAGATCTGCTAATAGAGATACTGCAGTGATAGAGGGGGGAGACGGGGGTGGGTGGAGGTGGGAGACGGTGGTAGTGATAGAGGGGGAGATGGGGGCAACTATGATAGTGGCGGTCTATGACATTCATCGACAGAGATGGTGGCAGTGGCTCGCCGGAGAAGAAGCAATTGTGGCGGTGGTGGTCTGAAGAAAGATCAAGGGGTTGGGTGGGTTTATATTGGGGGAAATATGGAGGGGACAGGAAATGACCGTATTGCCCACACGTGACCAGTAGCTGACATAATTTAACAAAGATTTTAACGGAGTTAGGCTAAAAGGACAAACGCTGTTGGATTTTGAAACGTAAAGGACAAAAAAGATCAATTTTGAAGATCAGGGACAACGAGTGAAATTTGGGTGAAAGATGAAGGACAATTTCAGTAATTCTGTGTTGTTAAAATTCGATATAAACTGAACTATTCGGTTGGATTATTCCTCAATGTCCCGGCTATTCACGGAACGTTATGCTTCCGGAAGAAATCGAAGAACTTATTACTAGAAAGTCAAATCAAATAGTTTTGAGGGTAAACGACATTTTTATGGTTAAGATTTCGAGTAGTTGATTATAGTTTTATTTAACATTCAACCGAAAGAGGTTAAGGGTTATGTTTTTTATACCTCTTTTAAATTAGCATGCATTAACTTTTTAAATCCGCATTTTAAATTGTTTTAACGTTTTTTAAATAAAATTTTAATTCAAACCATTTACTATAGTTATTATTATTTAATTCAAACCATTTACTTTAAATCAACTTAATTTTCTTTTCGAATGATTCTTTTAGAATATTATCGTTGTCACCATTACTAATAATATACAAATCCGCAAATGTTCATGCTTTGAAATTAGTTCATGATTTCTTACACTATTACGCATGTTAATACCAATAATATAAGTTTCTAGAATTTCCGCTAAAAAGATGTCATACTTTTCATACTTTTTAAAATGATAATGTTTTTCGTCAATGAAGAATTTGGTGATCGAAAACGCGTAAACGAAAGTTTGGATAAGAATGCTTGTAAACTTATCTATATTTAGAAGGAAGAATGTTGTATTTCAATAAAAGATCATGAAACTAGCACTACAAGTGTAAAACAGTGGAAAAAAAAATATATCTTATGCTATTAATCAATTATTTAAATAATTGGAGCTCAATAAAGATAATCATAAAGAATATATAATCTATATATACTTAGAATAGGTATAAAGAAGACCTAATTGAATTGTATCTTTTAATTATGGTAGAGATAATTACAATATTTTCTACCAGTTTCTCTTAAAATGCCCCTTTAAAATAGACATCGGTTTTGATATGACGTACTGCTTGAAACATAAAGAAAAATAATAATTTTGGTATTGATTTTTGTTCTCGTGTTTGTCAAATCTTTTATCTCTACCTTGATTTTCTACTTTTGATTCTTTATATTTGCTTTAATGTTTGTTATGATTTTAAGAATTTGACATCGATCCCTTATTTGAATCTACTATAGTTTTTAAATGGTGTATGATTTGAATATGCTTTGTTATTTAAATGAAGGATTAATGCCTAATTTGTAAGAGAGAGAGAAAAACCTAAATATTGTGTTAGACAATGTATCTCTTAGACAGGATAAGAGGAAAAGAAGTTAAAAAATAATGAAACGAAAAATACGTGAAATATTTAATATTATTAATCAACTAAATGAGTATATATAATAAAAGTAATAAATAAAACTAAGCAGCATACAACTAAAAAGGAAACATATATCATATCTCTTAAATAACGATAGAGATAATTACAATAACAAGAAAGACTTGGATAAGCAAACCCCAAAGAAGAAAATTTATACCATTATCTTAACTATGTTCATGAATATAAACATTTTAGATTTACTGGAACAAACTTAAAAATAGTTATAGTACTATTAAAATCTGAAAGTAAAAAAAAAAAGAAATGTTTAAAGACGCCATCATTGTATTTTTGTATACAAAGATTATGATTATCGAAAATCAAAAACGCTTTAAATTAAATATCACTATATCATAAATCCGACTATGAGTAAACTTTCAAAAAAAGAAAAAACAAGAGATCAGGATGAGTGTTTAACAACTATAACAAATTATCATTAACCTTGTTTTTCTCTAAACTCATCATCCTAATAGAAATTCCACATATGAGTTGTAAATTTAACTAAGTGCATCTTGTGACATAAGAAGCCAATTAAGTAAGTCTAGTCAAATGTGCAGTCATGAAGAATTGGAGTTAACTTTTATGTGTGTGTATAAACTTTTCTTTCTCTTAAGGATTAGATGCCATCTATATGTAGCTTCCTCAACTTTAACCAAAGATAAATCAAGTCAACAGTTAGTTGTAAATATTATTATTGGTGGAATCAAATCAATTTACATGTAATGTAATGAAAATATTTTTAAATAAACGCATATGTTCTGCGGGAATTGGGAAATTAGAACCATTTACTCGTTCCTAAAGTGAGTTGTTAACTGGACTCACTGTTCCGGGACCCACTTGGTATAGGTCGTTAAGACTTGAAAAGTTAAGTTTGTTCACAATCACAACAAGGTTCCAAATGGCAAATATTCTTAGATGTTGCACTTTGACTGATTCAGATAGCCAAGTCATTGTCAATGGTCATTTGGAATCCAGGAGTTAAAAGTTCAAGCTCACTAAATGATGACTAGGCTGTGATGCTTTATGTTTTTTATGCTTCTTTTGCTTGGCTTGTATTCATATTTATGGGTGATGACAGTGAAAGTATTATATTTATCGATACAAGTTAGAAGGTGTGATTTAAATATTTATTGGAGATTGTTGTAATTTCAATGGATATAGGTTATCAATGGTAAATGGTTGCTGATAGCAAGTTAAACCGCTGACCAACAACTTTATCGACAATGACAACTTGGTCAATAGTAACTAAGATCAATAATAACTTGACTCATTAATAACGACTGGAAGATCACCGGTAATTGAGTTTATAGCTACTCTATCTCTATAGTGACATTCATTCATCAGCAATAGTTGAGTTGCTTTTGATGGCATAATGTTAAGCGTTTTACTACATACTAGGTTAGATCCCGTGTTACACCCGGACGGAAAATATATAAAAATTCATATATATATATGTGTGTGTGTGCGTGCGCGCGCGCATGCGCGCGCACGTGTGTGTTATATAAATTTTAACGAATTGTAAACGTTAGATAATCTAGCATTATTATTATTATTATTATCATTATTATTATTATAAGGTATCACATTGTTTTTTTAATTAAAATAACCCAACATACAAAGAAAAATAGAGAAAAATAATAATTTAAAACATAATTCTAAGTTATGCCACATATTTCTAATTTATACCATGAAACAAAAAAGACATATTAGTTAAAACTTCATCATCTACTGAAGTCATATGTTTGTAAACTATAAAGCGTAAAATGTAGATGTTGTAACACAAGTTATATGTTATAAAAACTATTTTTATTGAAATTATAAAACATTTAAGTACACAATATAAAAAATACTAAAATAAGAATATAACAATGAGATATAATTATAATTTATTAAACTGCGCGTTTAACAAAGCAACAATATAATCTAAACCTCGTGACTTAAACCACCATTTCAATCCAAACATTCATAACTAATTTCCCAAAATTTAAAAAAAAAATAATAATAATAACAAAGTCTCAAATTTTTTAAAAAATAACAATGAAAACAATTAATTGTCTTTATTACTGTAACATCCAGCCCATTGCACCACCAATATTGTCCGCTTTGCCTACGAAGAGCTCACGGATTTGTTTTTAGTTGCCCAGGTGGAGACTTCCCAGGAGGTCACCCATCCTGCTACTACTCACACCTGAGCACGCTTAACTGTGGAGCTCTCCTCTCGTCCATTACCGTTAAGCCCAAAACGCGTTGGTGATTTAAGAGGCGGGACATTTACTTATGAACCAAGGAGCTCTCTTGTCCACGGCCAATGTGGGATTTGCCTAAGGTGTTACAATTACTCAATAAATGATGATTTAACAGTTTATTTTGAAACTTTATTTAACTTAGGAGTTAATGTTTGTAATTAATGTTCAAATTAACATGTGAAAATTATATAAATAGAAAATTGATGAATTGGATGCATATGTGGACATGCCAGTTGAATGCTATGTAAAAACCTTGTATTGCTTTAATAGTATAGTAAGATTTAACCGAATAACTCCCTACAATTATAATGTGAACTAACACTCTCCCTTGAATAGTTGCATTATTTCAACTTAAAATGTTTCCTTACATATAAACATAAATATTTGGTCTATTTAAATACTTGGATAAGAATTTTTGTATTCGCTTGAAACACGTTCTTCTATAAGTTGGAAAATATAGAATCTACATAACAATGTGTTTTTTTTTTCATTTATGAAAAGGTTACCCTTGTGAGGGCCAGCACAGAAACAAGAGATGCAGTCCCAATAACATTGGTTGTCCCAAAGGGTTTATTGACCCAAGGAAATTGAAAGCCTTTGAAAGCAATTAAAGAAAACTAAGAATCCTAAGAAGATTAGGAAGAGTTGTCTAATCAGCTTTGCCAACCAAGCAGATCCTAAGAGCTACAACAAGGAAGTCAAACGTGGAGACCAAGACCATGTTGGATGAGACTTGAGACAAAAAGGGATAAGAGATCAAAAGGAGACTCATTGGTTAAAGACTAGCGGACCATAGTGTTAGGCCCATGTTTGTGTAATAAGGGTACCTCCTCCTGGTTATATAAAGGAGGATCTTCCATATAAACTCAACGCCTCAAAATATAAACAATATATTACAACACTCATGAAAGGTTTTGTCATTCTTAGAGCATGAATTGAATCTTCTCTATAAAATCACTTTGGGTTCCAACAATTTCCATGATTGATGTGCTAAAAATAGTTTTAATAATTATTAACTAAAATTACGCTAATCTAGACACTAAGTAATAAATTCTAGACTCTTCAACTTAACTAAACTACTAACCGGCAAGTGAACCGATCGTCTCTAGTACAGCTAAGTAAGTCCGGATATCGAACCCACGAGACTCTTTTAATTACGTATACTAGCTAAATTAGACTCAACTACAGACACGACTATTTATTTGTTATTTGTGTAAGGGGGTTTTACTAATAAAGTAATTTTAAACTAATTTTAACTAATTAAGAAAACTAAAGACGACTAAACTTAGAACTTGGACTTAATTCAGATGATGATAAGATAACTACTTAGGCTAGAATCCCTTAAATTTCGGTTGTTAATTAATCGGGAAAATATTTAGTTATGGCAGTACAGTTAGGTTTAATTAATTAATAATTATTATTCCTATGATTTAATCGCGAATCAATCAAAAAATAGTCAAAAACACAAAGTAGATGACCTAATAGCAACCTATCATAATGACAAAACGATAATCAAGGCAACTATGGAATAATAATAATTAATCAAACAATCCTAAATATCCATACGCATCAATTTAATATAATTAAACCTTTTACTAAATCATAAAACCATAACGCTAAATAAATCCCAAATCAAAATACAACGTCAAAGTAGGTTCATCATAAGCCTAGGCAGTCTATAATGTTTAGCCTAACATCATAAAATAAAACAAAACAATAATAAAGGAATTCATGGTGAAAAATAAAAGAAACGAAAGATTAAAGGCGATAAAACCCGTGGTCTTCGTTCTTGATCAATATGCTCGCCACCGTATGATTCCAAGCCTTCAAAACCTCCAAAAGATTTCCTATTGAGCACTCCAAATCGTATGGCTCTTCAGGTTATAATTAGGGTTAAGTTTATGGGTGTTTATATAGACTTTGAAGGCCCATAAACTTAAAATTAGTAGAAGATTCTGAAAATCTGAGCCCATAAATTTAATACTTGTAGAAGATTATAGAAATCTTAGCCTATAGACTTAAGATTTGTAGAAGATTTTAGAAAACTGAGCCCAAAGTGCCGCGCGACGGGCCTTCTCCCATTTTGCTTATTTTCGCCCTCTTTTCGACATGATTGTAATCCGGAATCTAAAATATTCAAATGAATTAGTAATATACAAATTCTAATAAAAACCAAACGAAAACTAATAAAATATTATATTAAATATATAAAGGATTTAATTCATTTGAATTAAATATCAGTGGATGGAGCCCTTTAATTTATTATAATTTAAATTAAATATCAATAAGATTAATTTATAATTGATTGGAGTTTGTGGGGGTATAAATTTGATTAGTGGAACCATGTAAGGAAGGGTGCTTTCTACAAAAAGCCCCTCAGTAAGCCCCCAATCACTTGCAATTTGCAATAAATCAATCTTGGGCACCAACAAAATGTTTTTTTAGACATCAATTTTCATATTTGTTTTTCGTGTTTTATTTCTAGTTAAATGCTATACTGATCTTTAGCTTGATGGTCATGTTATACACATACACCTAGAGGTGGGAAAAAACGGTTAATTAAACCTACCCAAAAATCAAATCAAAACTGAATTGGTTTGAAACTGATTTTGTGGAAACTGGTTTGGAATCGGTTTCGAATTCGCTTTACTGAAACTGGTTAACCAAACCGGCCAAACCGATCAGTAAATTGGTTTCAACCGGAATCGAAACCGATCGTAGCATAGTCAAGAAGTCGGTTTCAATCTGAACAAAAATTGATCATAAACCGGTTTTGACTTTTGTTGATCAAATGGAATTGGCTTAGGGTTTTAAACCGGTTTGTGAACCTCTACCTAGAGGTGCACAAATTGGGTTTTTCTATTACCTAGTTTCATTGGGTTCGGGTTTGACCGAATATTGGAAAATCGGGTATTGGCAATACCCCGGTCGGGTTTGGGTTCGGGTATTGTCTCTAAAACATACCATATGCACGGGGTTCAGGAGGGGTATAGAACCGGGTATACTAAAACCGAGTATTTGAATACCCTATTTTCGGGTTTTTAGGGGATATTTTTCGGGTATAGATTGAGTTTTTTATGGGGCTAAACTTTTTGGGGGGTATTTTTCAGGTATTTCTCCGGTAGTTGAAAAACTCGGACCGGGTATTGGAAAAACCTGGTTCCAGGTTTCGGGTATTACCGGGTACAAATCGGGTTCGGTTCCGGGTACAAGTTTTGACACTAAAATGCATACCCTATCCGTACCCTACGGGCTCGGGTAGTAACATCTGGGTATAAAAAAACCAGTTCTGAAGGGGGTGTTTGGGATTCCTTAACTTTTCATTAAGTTAATAAGTTACAAAAGTGTAACTTATGAAACTTTTCCTCTCACAATATAAGCAATCCCAAACATCTTATTACTTTTCAAAAAGTTAATAAAGCTATAAGTTAATGAAAATAAGCAATCCCAAACACCCCTGAGTTTTTATTTCGGGTTCGGTTTAGTGAGTTTTAGTTAATTTATTTACTTATTGTTAGACATAACCCGGCCCACCGAAAAGAGAGGCCCAAAATGCATACGGTATGGTATGCGTTCTTTCTTCGTTGTTCGAATTGAACAGAGCAGACGACATTTATTTATTTAAATCTAAACCCCAACAACGCCCGGTTAGACTGAAATCTATCATCATCAAATCATCATGTACGGTGGAGGTAAATATAGTAAAGTAAAATTCTACACGAATTCATTGTTTGATTTTGATGTATAGTAAACCCTAATTCATTCACTGTTTTTGTTTGCCAGACGAAGTATCAGCGATAGTTGTAGATTTGGGGTCGCAAACCTGCAAGGCTGGTTATGCTGGTGAAGATGCTCCTAAAGCCGTCTTTCCTTCTGTAACTACACACACACTCTAAGCTATATCTTCATTTATGCCCTAAATTACATTATTATTATTATTATTATTATTATTATTATTATTATTATTATTATTATGCTTGTTTGTGGTGTATAACTCTCTTTAGTTGTGTTATATTTGAGGACAATTCATTTAAGTGTCTGCTTCTGTATGTATGTCTTTAAAATTAATTTAGTATTGCGCTTAACATTATCTTCTGTATCAAATGCATCTCGTATTTTGTTCCATGACTCATTGTAGTGTTTTTGAAATCATGTAAAACTATGAGAATTGAATCTCAAGCTATGCAGTTACTGCGGAAAAATATCGGATATCGGTAAAGGATCCATATTTGAGATATCTGTTATCGCGGTGGGATATGGTAATTTCAATATATATATAGCAATTTAACACTACCAATTCAGTAATCAGTACACTCTCCTCCTACCATTAACAAATTAAACCTTTTTGCAACTTACAAAACATTAAAATTGTAGCAAGCAAGTAGGAACTGATTAAGACTTAAAACACTATCTTATGCACTAAAAATTGACAATTAAGGCTTAAAAAACTGATATCGAGAAAATCGGTGACATATCGGTCAATATCGCCGATAATTTATGACGGATATTTTTCACCGATATTTTACCAAGGGACTGAAAACCGATATATCAGCGATATCGACTGCATATATTTCAAGAATATGAACTTGCTACTGTAGTTTCTTGAACCTTTTGAGTCATCTTACTTTTTATACAGTTTATTGCTACTGTTGTCAGTTGTGAGTAGTTTTCAGTTATAACTAGAGTTTTCAAGGTAATAGTAAGTGTGATCGTTCACTTGAAGTTGTGGTCTTTGAGTTTCAAACTTTTCAAATATTTCAGCTTTCTATAAATGTCATGGCCCAGAATGCATCAAATATCTTTTTATCTGTTTTAACATTTTCTCTTATCATCTCATGTTTTATGATGTATATGAAAAAAGGTTGTTGGATCAATTGATCAAATGGAAGTGGATGAGAATGATAACACAGACAAGAATGGCGGTGACCCTAAATCCAAGGGGAAACGCAAATTATATGTAGGTTCTAGTGCAATGGGATTCCGTCGGGATCATATGGAGGTCAGTCTTTCAAACATCAACATATGCCACATCTTTCAGTTAATCGTATGTTGTTCTTTCGTGTTTGTACCAGGTGCTACCAGCGATTAAGGACGGAGTTGTTGCTGATTGGGATATTGTGGAAAGCATTTGGGATCATGCCTTCAGGTTAGGATATTACAATCTGTTATTGGTATTGGTAATACTAAAGTGTGATTCTATGTAACACTTTGTTTTTCTTTTATTATAGTTCTCTTAGTTCTTTATATTTTATTGTTGATTTTTACTTTTTGTCATAGTTATCAAAGGCGTTAGGTGCACTCAAGGCGCATATGCCTTGCTTGCGGCCTAGGCGCAAGGCACAAAAAAAAGCGAGGGGCTGAGGAAAAAAAAGCGCACTTGATGAAAAAAATAAAATATGTTATTTTTCCAAAACTTGAATAAGACACAACCTCGGGTCTTATCTGATATGATAATATTTTCAATCAATCAATCAATCATACCCAGTAAAATCCCACCGACAGCAAAGCTATAAGTAGGGTCTGGGAAGGGTGGGATGTAGGCACACCGTACCTCTATCCAAATGAATAAAGAGGTGGCTTCCAGAGAGACCCTCGGCTCTAAGTACATGTGTATGAAGCAAAATAAAGGAAATCAAAGTTTAACAGCTATATAAAAACTACTGCTAATTATAATAATATTAATAATAATGATATGATAATATTTTGAAAATTAAAATATTTTGTTTATTAGGTTGATTAGGGATAGCTGGAGAGTGCTTATTGTTACTGAATTGTGCATTTATTCCTACGTATCTAATGAAGAGCAGTTCCAACCCTATAATTATCGCTTCTGTTATTCCTTCATTTGACTTTCAACCGGAAATCTGGTCAACCCCCTGAGAAATCACACTCGCTTTTTTCTCAGGCCATTGCTTATTTAATAGAAGTGCATTTCTAGCTCCTCGCCTGAAAATTGCGCCTAGGCCCATGAAGCGCTTGCTTTTGATAACTATGTTTTTTGAGTTTTTGTTACCAATTTGTATTTACTTGCAGGGAATGCCTTCTGGTTGATCCTAAAGAGCACCCAATGCTACTTGCAGAACCATCTTTCAACACTCAGCAACAGAGAGAAAAGTAAGCACTTACAATATTCCCTTGTTGCCGCCACACACTTTGTTAGAATATTTAAGGTGGAAAATGTCAAACTTCATACCAATGTCAAACTTCATACCAGCCGCAACAATATTGATTGTTGAGTATATTTTATTTTACCAACATTTGAGAGATTTTTGCTCCCATTTAACAATGTCTCTCCCTTTTTTTCACAATAATAATATCCTCTTTGGCCATTTTATCTCTTCGTACTTTAATTAGTCAGATGTACCTTATACAGAGGTACAACTTCAGACAGTAAAAGCACATTCAAACACTATTGTTTACAACTGGTTATCTTCTTTTGACTATCAAGCTTATAAATGGCAGGACAGCGGAGCTTATGTTTGAAAAATATCAAGCTCCTGCATTGTTTTTAGCCAAAAATGCGGTATGCTCTCTTCCTTGCTTTGTAACTCCCTAACAAATTGATTTTAGGTTATTAAGTAATCTTTTCTTGTTTTTTTAACTTTTAGGTTCTCACATCTTTTGCTTCAGGACGTGCCACCTCGTTGGTCGTTGATAGGTAGGGTAAACATGATTTTTTACAATTGCTGCTTTAGGTTTATGAACTATAAATGCAGCTTTATTATTGTTTTCTACCTTTTCATGTCTTTTTATCTAATTTGACTTGACATGGTTGCCTGGTTGGTAAAATGGGTGGGTTGGGTCAAAACGGGTAATTTGTAATGCAGGTCAAAATGGGTCAGGTCAACTGTGTGTTTGCAAATATATCGTTTCTTATTCATTGAAATTGGAATATTATAGGTAATTAGTATTGAATATGCTGACTAAAACTTTGTTATCAAAAGTGCTAATCTATATATATATATATATGTATATATATGTATATATATATGTATATATATGTATATATATATTGGATAAAACGTTTTAAGTCATTAAAATGCATTTCGGGCCACTTTTTAACTAAGTCTTAGAAGCTTACTTAATAAAACTTTGAGAGGAAAAAACTGGTATTAACCTATTGTTAGGTAAATAGTTTGAAATTGGCACTTCAAGGTTTTATCCATCATGATGAAGTTGGAGATATGTAAAAGTTGGTTAATGAATGAAATATAGATTAGTTATTGAGCTTAGTTTAAGTGAATTTTTAGTTCAAAGTAGTATGTTACATATTGGTAGGACTGACTATTAGGTAAACAAGAGGACATTTGTAAGATTAAATAATCTAATGCACGGCATTCTGATCTGTTGGAAAATGGGTGGACAAACACTAGAAATAGAGGGGAAAGGTTTTGAGTTTTAGAATACGTTGATCAATGTTAAACTGATTTTAATACCTTAATAGTAGCATCTACTAGTAACATATGCAATAATAAAAAGATTTTCTTTATCAATGTTAAACTGATTCTAATACCTTAATAGTAGCATCTATTAGTAGTATATGCAATAAAAGTTTTTCTTTATTGGTCAACACTACTATAGCAAATGGATAGTATTATACTATTATCTTTGTATGCATGTACCATGTAGTGTCAACCATTAGTATTTCTTGATGGTTTGTATTTTTGTAGTGTGCATTTGGAATTTTTTTTACCTTTTCTATTGTTATTACTTGACCTAGAGCTGATGTTTGGATTTGTTATTCATCAGCGGTGGTGGATCAACTGTTGTTGCTCCTGTACATGATGGTTATGTTCTGCAGAAGGTATGCACTTGCCAGTTACCAGTCATATAATTGTCTCTAAGATGCTATTTTTATTACTTATATCTTATTTAATTTGTTGATATAACTCTTTATCTTTATAAATGGTGTGTGTGGAAAGTTGTTAACTGGAACATGATACGCTAGTTTAAGATTGGTTAATAGTTTTTGTGTTCGCATATTTTTTTTGAACGGCTGTGTGCACGTAAATAATTTGTATGTTTTATTGTGACAATAGGCTGTCTCTGTGTCTCCAATAGGAGGAGAATTTCTTACTGATTGCCTAATTAAGAGCTTGGAGAGCAAAGGAGTTAAAGTAAGTTCTACTGAACAAAATACAGGCTGCTGATGATGATGTCAGGCTATATATTTATGTGGCTTATGGCTGTGTCTGAAATGCAGATAAGGCCTCGATACTCTTTTAAACGTAAAGAAGTCCGCCCAGGAGAGTTTCAGGTTAGCTGTAAACTTTAGTTTTATAAATATAATATTAGTTTGTGATATATGATTATTAAATTTATATTAATACACTACTAATCTTATTTAATCTGTTTAGTAAAACCATTTAGAAGATTTATGCAAACAAATTACACTTGAGAACTTTTGACTCTTTGATCTTTGTTTTCTTTTACACTGCCTTTTATATAATCCTTGTTAGAAATAAAAGTAACATAACCTAACTCGACCCATTTAAAAGTAAAATGGGTCGATATGATGACCTTCACTATGAACAATCTAGTCCAATGTAGTTTGTAAATCAGTCATGAAACTTTTGTTTAATTATGTATGCGCCTTTGTAATATAGTTTCACTCACATCATTGACTGTGACAGACTGTAGATCTTGATTTCCCCAACACAACTGAAAGTTATCGGTTGTACTGCCAGGTTTGTTTCATTTGGTTCAAAACTTTCTTCCCATTTTAAACTCTGGTTGTAAATAAATGTTGACTTTTTCTTTTTTTAATTTTACTTTTTACAGAGGGTTATTGCCAACGATATAAAGGAATGTGTGTGTCGTGCCCCTGATACTCCATACGATGGTTTGTATTTCCCAATTTGCTTAATCTGGTTTTTCCTTTATTGTTTCTGTGTAAACATTTGAAAAGTCACCTACATTCTTGCTTTACTGTTGGCTACTTAACACATTTTTTTTTTGTTCTAGCAGCTGATCTTGACATAAATTTGGCTATGCTGATTATTTTGCATTTTGTCTGGTTTCAGATATATCTTATTCGAACATCCCGATGACATCATATGAACTTCCTGATGGACAGTAAGTTCAATACATCTTTTTGGTTTGGGGTTTTTTAGACGCTATATATTATTGAGTTTGTTTTCATCTCTGCAACACCAAGTTAAAATTGGTCTTTGTTTTGAATTTTTAATCCCAACTACATACTGTTGTTAAGTGATATAACATGACTCATCATGTTGTTATAGGTTAACAGAATAAATCCACTTTATGATACATTAATCAGTACTTAGTGTGGTGACATGATGAATAATACACATCTATTTACTTTAGCTAATTAAAATTAAAACTGGAGGTAGTATTTTGTTTTCTTACTGTTGTTTCTTTGATTTGATTTCCCTCAATTAACAGGACCATAGAAATAGGTTCTGACAGATTCAAGACTCCTGATGTTCTGTTCAATCCATCATTGATGAAGGTCAGTAATTCTTTACCATCAGAGATTGGTCGATGATGTGATTTTGGATTTGAAGTCATTTAGTTTTCTAGTACTATCTAAAATTCGAATATCCAACTATGAAACTGATGGTCCCTTTTTAATGTGGTACCACTAGGGTCAACATAAACAGATATGATTTTTGAAAAAAATAAGAAATGAAATGCGGTTTCATCTTCATAGATGACGCCCTTCATGTTATTCTGATGATGTTTATTATAAATTTTATCTCAGACTATACCTGGTATGGAAGGTTCCATAGACATTGCTGCTGCTCGTGGATTGCCACAAATGGTAAAACATCTCAATTTCTCGTTATCTTTTACTCTATTGTTTATTCACTATGCGTGATTGATTGCTTTACAGGTTATAGAAAGCATAAATAAGTGTGATGTTGATATCCGGAGAGAATTGTTCAGCAGTATTCTGGTAATACTTCTGATACTTCTATTGCTTATACCATGGACTGTCTTAATTTTCATGCTTTAATAACGGTTCCATTTTTTTATTTTGTTTTTTTATGTGCAGCTTGCTGGTGGCACAGCATCAATGCAACAATTGAAAGAACGTCTTGAGAAAGACTTGCTGGAGGTGAATAAATTTTAATTTTGCAAAAATAAAAATCAAAATGTTGCAGTGTTGAATGGACCTGAAAAGTATGATGACATAGAAGAGTAAAAAGTATTTGTATGCTGTATCACACAGCGTAGTAGAACTTTCTAAATCTATTAGGTTGAAAAAGATAAGATTATTATTAAAATGATTTTTAGTTATAATTGTGTTTTATTTTCTTTTTGCAGGAATCTCCTCAATCTGCTAGAGTTAAAGTGTTGGCTAGTGGCAACTCTACTGAAAGAAGGTTCAGGTAATAGTTCTTGCTTTCTCTCTCACCATTCTCCTTATCCTTACATTTCAAAGGTTAGAAATAATTTTTAGAGATGGTTTTCAGATGATTTTTAAGTTAAAGATAGCTTCCTGGTTGATTTAATGGGCAATGTTAACCTTCTAGAGAGAAAGGCCTTTTTGATATAACCTTTGGGACTTAAATCGATTTTTAAGCGTGCTCAATATCATATCTGCATCCAAGTAACTGAGAGTGGGCGTCCATAAAAAAGTAACTGATAGTGAAATGACGATGCCCTGCATTTCCTAGGAGTTTAACTAATATTAAAATGCCTCAATTTTCTTGGTGACAGCGAAATAGGTGGGCATGATAATGAAAACGAGTGATTTTTAGTACAGGTCAAAACATATTGGGTTGACCTATAAGCGTCTGATTGTCCGTTTAAAATCTTTTTGTAGATAACTATTTAACTAATGTGCTGATTGATTTGAAAACAAAATCATCGTCATCGACGTCGTCAAACGATTTAGGATGTTTTTTCATGTATTATTTTCCTTTTTGCTAGCTATTTGTATTTGATGGCATATTTTGCTCTTGTATTACTTCCTCTTGACACAAAATCATTGTCAACTTTCTAGACAATCTACCATATTTCCCATTCTAACCATACTCGTGCATCTCACAAAATCGCTTCAAGTATATATTCTTAAATTGTGTGTTTTTAAAATGGGAGATGAATTGTACACCATATGTTACCAACATGAACCACATGCTGTACAATTATGTAAGCATGAGGTATGTTGTGCATGGTTTAGTTGATGGTGTACGACTCACCTCCTTCTCAAAATGGTAAAACTGATATTCAGCTCACTGTTTTTTGGCTAGTCCCAACCTTTGAAAGCGAGTACCACATTTACTCTCCGGCGACAAATGTGGTTATCTTTTTCTGTTAAGTGATCATGAATGGACCAATGTACCCCTCAACATTAAGAATTAATATGAGGGTACTCTGGTCATTTTACAGTCACTTAACAGAAAATGATAACCCCATGTGTGGTCGGGGACTAAATAATCAAAGGTTGGGACTAGCCTTGTAATTTTCAAATAAATATGTGTGAAAACTGTGATATTGACATACCACAGGACCAACCATGCAATTAGTTCTAATTATTTTCTTTGTATATATAATAATATTTATCATTGAATATTTGTGATAGATAGAATAATATTTATCATTGAATATTTTTGTTATTGCACATAATATTGTTTGCTATATAATATTGCATATATATAATATCGATCCAACTGCTAGAGCTCGTTTATTACTATATGAAGCTCGGGGCATTTATTAAAACGAGCTCTGCGTCAGGGATCGAGTTCATTCTGGATTAAGTCAAGTTGGCTTAAGAAAGATGGCTGTTTCTAAAACATTTTCCGATCATTATGAACCTTTTAATTTGGTGTTTGGACAGCGTCTGGATAGGAGGGAGCATACTAGCATCCCTCGGGTCTTTTCAGCAAATGTGGTTTTCCAAATCTGAGTAAGTTTTATCATTAAAGTTATACATGTGTTTTATATATTATGTGCATATTGTAAATTATGAATATGTCGTGTAATGAAACAGGTATGAAGAGCATGGAAGTTCCTACATTCAACGAAAATGTCCTTAGTTGAGGCAGGCGGTTAAAACTTGAACTTGGTGTTGTAGTCTAGGGCTAACAACTTGTTTATCAGACCTAATTAAATAACTAAATGATTGAAATTATTTGCCCTTATGTTGTATTAACTATTTTCAACTTCTATTTATGTATCCACTACTGCTGCTGGTGCTGGGAATTTCAGGTTTGGAATCTTCTCTGGTTACAGGTTTTTATAATTGTTTCTATAGGTTTATAATAAATTAACTTGAGTCCCGTCTAATACACAGTTAAGGGAGTTACATTAAACAATACAGTTATCATATATTTACATTAAACAATACAGTTACCATATATTGCTAATAAAATTATGGTTTACATTAAAAAATTAAAAATTAACGCTACACAAATATGTTACAAATATGGATTTTTTTATTGTATACTACATTTATTGTACCGGTCAATTTACCTTATTTGTAAAGAATTAAAATCTTAAATCTATCTAACTCTTGATATGGCCATGCATGGTATTAGAGGTATCATTTTTACCCGAAACCTAACCCGAGAAAATCCATACCTGAACCTGAACTAACCTGACTTGAAGGATCCGAACCCGAACTAACCTGACTTGAAGGACCCGAACCTGAGATAAGACCAACTTGAACTTAAATCGAAGTAATTTGGGTTGGTTCTCGGGGTTTGATTTATAAGTTTCGGGTCAGCCCGAAAAACCCGAATAATCTTATAGTTTTGAAACTAAATATATTTTTAGGTATAATAGCTACGTCTTAGCCACTAAAGTTATCGAATCTAGCTTTAATCGATGGTTGTCATTCTAACTTATAGATCAATTATTACTAATAGCAACGGAAATCGAACAACCAAATCTCGTCCAATTGAATACGATTATGGTTCGAGTTAGTTTTACTCATCTTTTGAAGTGTTTTATCAAGTTATGTTGGTTTGTTATTTGATTATTTGCTTTATAAGCAAAGAAGAATATGTTGTTTTAATTTTAGCCTTATAGTTTTTTTAAAATTTTTTGTTTTGTTTTATTTGTTTTATTTGTTTTTGATTTATAGGATACTCAAAACTCGATTAGCCCAACCCGAAAAAACCTGAACCCGAATTACCCGAATCCAAGAAACCCGTGAGAGATTTGGGTTGGTTTACGGGTCAAGATTTAAAACTCTGAAACCTAAAGAACCCGAAACCCGAAGAACACCCCTACATGGTATAGTCAAATGAATTGTTTGATGTTTAAGCACATAAGTCAAACTTTTAACTTGATAAGGCCATGTTCTTCGGCAATCTTGGGTTTAAAAAGATAACACCTTTGATTTTGAATTATTAACTCAAAACAACCAAACTTGGCCATCTTTGAATCAGTTTAGTTATATTACTACAGAAAACCACCTTGTTTTACAGATATAGTTATATTGGGCCTTAACAATCCTTTGCATTTTGCTATAGATCATTCATGGGCTCCATTAAAACGTTTTCAGATAATTTCGTGTTTTATTTTAAGTTAAATGCCTACATTTAGGGGCATGCTAAAAGTAAATACACATACAATTCTATTCGGTTTGTATTCATTTATAAATTAGTTTTAGTTAGTTAGAATTCAGCTTATCTTGCAATCAGAGTATTATATTCTTTCTGTTTTGTAAATGAAAGAAAATGAAATTGATAACACATGTAAAACCACATATGTCTGGCATAATAACATCACAGCTACATTTAATTCTACAAACATCAATACATTTATGCAACCTTCACGCTAAGATGTCGAATGCCGCCGACTCCTTGAAGGCGTATTCGACTTTATTTCACGTGCACTTGTAGAACACGGGCTCTCCGATGTATCCGAACTCTCATCACTATCCTTATCTTTACCCGAAAACAATTTTGATAATATTTTTGACGACATAATATGCATACCCTTTGACTTTCGGTCATTATTCCCGCATTCATTAATCTTTAAAGAAGCTAACTCCCCTTTTATTGTCTTGAGTTCTTCACTTGTTGGCACTGAATCCCATTCTTCTTCCGTGTTGTTTGTGGTGGCGGATCTTGAGCTCCCCGTTGTGGTGGCCCGCATCTGTTCGAAGAAAAGGATCTGCACCACGATGCGTAATGGGAGTCTTTCGTTTTGGATGGCGTGCATGCAAGCTTCTGCTGATAGTTTCCTACAATCCATCAGTTTGCAGATTTTTTTCCTCTCGATTTTGCTGATTCCCGGGTGTTCCTACAGAATTCAAGATTATGTTATTATTATCACAACTCAGAAGACGAGCCAAGGTGGGGTCGGGCTTCGGGCTCAGCTTGTTTACAATCCGTCATTTATTTAAAAAAAAATGTATATTTTACTAATTTACTCATTGATATGTAATGTTTGTAACATACACATAATACAGAATTCATACACAATATAGAATTATAAACTACAGAATTCATAATTTATATATATTATATCTTGGCTTTTACTTTTAATCGAGCCAAACGAGATTTTCAATATTCAGAGACTTACAATGCTACTTAAAAAATGCCATACGGCTTTAAGTTACAAACGAGCCAGCTTGGCTCGGTTCGGCTCGTTTACACGATGAGACAACGAGCCAGCTAAAGAAACAACGAACCACTTCAATACTAATTTAAACAAGTCAATGAGCCAGCTAACAAGCAAGCCACAAGCAAACCTTGGCTCAAGCTCAGCTCGTATACGACCGGGCCAGCTCACCTAGCAAGCTTTTTCGAGCGATCCCTGAGCTCTTTAAAGCCCGAGCCGGTTCGGCTAACGAGCTTTTTCGAGCCAGCCATGAGCTTTATATAGACCAAGCCGGCTCGACTCGTTTACAGGCTGAACCAACGAGCCACAAATTCTCAATACTAGTTTAAACAAGCCAATTAACCAGCTAACAAGCGAGCCACAAGCCAACCTTGGCTCGGGCTCAGTTCGTTTTCAGACTGAGCCAGCTCAGCTAGTGAGTTTTTTTGAGTCAACGAGTCAGAAGTCAAAATTAACATAAAATTTTCTATTAATTTACCTTAAGAAACATATCAATCGCGCGGTAAATTCCATCATGTGAAGGCCGAGATAGAGTCGACACCATATCAGCAAGATCAGTGAACTTCGATAACGGTAAATCTGGATTTCTAGCAATCTCAGCAAGATAACAATCGACAAGCTTAGCAACTTTGACTTTCGCTCCCGAGTCAACAAACTTGACTTCTAGAAACCCAAGTTCATCACCATGATCAGCAACCTGATCCTGCATCATAAAGACCTTCACAAGTTCTTGAACCAAATCAACATCAAGAGTCACAAGATCACCAAGCGGTGCATTCTGCAGCTGTTGACCGACCCGTTTGACCAGCTCATCCTTCTGTGTTTTCCCACAATCTAACCGAACACATTCTAGCAATAACTGAATCAAAAGATCACAAGAAACACTATTTCTTTCTGTTGGTAGCAATAACAGAAGCGTTTCAATCAATAAACGGTTTTTCACATCATCCCCTTTCTTTAACCTTCTATGCATATAAGCTTTTAAAGATTCACCAACAACTTCAAGACTCACTCTTCCTTTCGCCTTAATCGTTATTATAACTCTTCTGTACAAATCAATATGAAGATCACACAAATCTTCAACCCACCAATCTTTTGGAACAGTTAACTGTTTCCTAACACCATTATAAAGTGGTGATTCGGTCCCGTTTTCACTCATTACTTTCTTTCTATTATAAGTATAAGACCATTCAACTCGAGAAGGTTCCATTGAAGCCTTTGAAGATATTGAATCTAAACAACGATTCACAACTTTTAACTCTTCAGACCACTGAAGAAACGATTTTGTAGTTTGAAAAACAATAATCGAATCTTTCCATGTTTTGAAAATGCTAGAATCCAAAAACACTTCGGTTTTGTAAACAAGATTCCCTTTTTCTACACTTTCATGCATTTCTAAATACTCTGCTGCACATCTAGCTGAAACCACATTGTAAGCATTTAACGTGACGGTCATACCGTAACAAAACTTTGCACATATTTCAAACGCCCCCGGCCCGCCTGGTATATCATGGATTTCAACCTCGGTGGTGTTTTCGTCACTTGAATTCGCTAATATGTTTTGTAAACGCGTGCTTTTTGACAAAAGGGGAAACTACATAGCACATAAAAGGTGTGTTTATAGTATTAATCCAATCTATTATTTTCTTAACAATTATTATGCAATTAGTGTATACCTTGTGCAGATAAAACTTGATGTTACCGACGTTTACGACTATGTCAGTAGGAAGCTCAGCTGCTACATACCTAAACATAAACAATAACAAAAGCTTATAAACATTAAGATTTGGGATTTTAAAGTTCAATGATGAACATAAAGATCAATAAATTCAAAAAAAATGATTTCAAAGTCGAAACTGACCGAGTATTATCGCCACTAGATTGAAACAAATCTGGCTTTGATCCAAGTTTCATAAACTTCATTGTAAACACCTAACAAATGTTTCTAAGATCCTTTGTTTTAATGGATCAGATTAACAAAATGGGTATAAAAATGGATGAGTGTTTCAAGATTTCTTGAAATAAACAGGGTGGAAACAAATTTCAAGATCTAAGCTCAACAATCCACAAAATCTATCTTTTATCAATGAAAGGGAGGGTACCTGCAAAAAGAGCCAAAAATTGATCTTGGTGAGAGTTTAAATGGACCACTATATAGTAGGCAACAAACAAGCATAAACTTTTATTATTATTATTATTATTATTATTATTATTATTATTATTATTATTATTATTATTATTATTATTATTATTATTATTTTACAAGAATATACCACTATGCACACATTTAAATGTGGACTTGCATAGAAACCAATAACTTTGTTTCAAGGATTAAGTGAATGGCCAACAATAAACTAATATAACAAACCATAAACTCATTTCTTATCAAGATTTGATCAAAACTAGATAATAATAATGCATACATATATTCATATCATAGATGAATGGTAGGTATATGAATCAAACAAACCTGAATAAAGAAAAGACACAAGAAATGGCTAAGCAGGAAGAATCAAACTGCAGGCTTTGAAAGTGAAATGGATGAGTGACAGGAATTGAGGGTGAATTTGTTTGTTTATTTTGATTGATAAAAGGGAAGAAAAAGAAAAGATGTTTGCCAGCCACTAAAGCAACACTCTGTTCTCGCAAAAGGCCAATGCTTTTCATTCTGAATGTTGGTAAAAGTAAAACTTTTGGTCTTGGATCTTAGCTGTTCTTTACCAACCCATGTTCGTAACTAATTATATCATTTTTATTTTGCCTTTTTATTTGATTCCTTGTGACATAGAAGTGTCATAAACAAAGTAGATATTTAATTCGATATGACTTGATTAAAAGAAAGTTAAAGATTTACGTTAGAATAAACTAAAAAAAGTTCATTGTTGGTTAAACATAATACTTCTACCGATAAAGAATGTAGACATTTAATTTGACATGACTTGATTAAAAGAAAGTTAAACACTTAATTAGAATAAATTAAATAAAGTTCATTGTTGGTTAAACATAATACTTCTACCAACAAAGAATGTAGACATTTAATTTGACATGACTTGATTAAAAGAAAGTTAAACACTTAATTAGAATAAATTAAATAAAGTTCATTGTTGATTAAACATAATACTTCTACCAACAAAGAATGTAGACATTTAATTTGACATGACTTGATTAAAAGGAAGTTAAAGGCTTAAGTTATAGTAAATTAAATAAAGTTCATTGTCGGTTAAACATAATACATCAACCGACAAAGAATGTAGACATTTAATTTGACATAACTTGATTTAAAGAAAGTTAAAAACGTAAGCTAGAGTAAATTAAATGAAGTTCATTGTTGGTTAAACATAATACTTCAACCGACAAAGAATGTAGACATTTAGGTGCTGTTTGTTTTTGCAGACATAAACTGTCTGTAAGCTGATTTCATCTGTTTTTATGTCTGCAGCTGAAGATGTGGTCTGAAGCTCTGTAAGCTGAAAAAATAAGACTGTTTGTTTTTATAAGTTGATACTGTCTGCATAAACTGAAAATATGTAAATTATCAAACTTATCTCACTGGATAGAAGTTATTTAACATTCAAGTTACATAAAATTATAATATTAAAAACAAGTTTAAAAAACACATAACATAAAATAAACTCAAAGCACATTGTTTTGCATTAATTGTTGTGCTATTTGATCTCGAAGTTGACTCATGAATTCACGATCCGCTGCACTTCCATGTCGAGCTTCTCCTTCTTCACCATTATCTTGTGCATCTTCATCTCCATCTTGAAAACGTACATTTGGGTGATCATATTCATCAAAAAGGTCATCGCTTAAACCCTCTTTCCGTATAAAATTGTGAAGTGCAAAACATGCAATCGTAATATTTCGTTGTGTAACCAACGAGAAAGGCGCCATTTTTTTAATATTGGAAAACGTGCCTTTAATACCCCATAAGAACGTTCAATAACATTTCTAAGTTTTGCATGTGCGTGGTTGAACTTTTCTTTTTCGGTCAATGCACGATTTCTTCGAAAATCTCCAAGCTAGTACCTCACATTTCGATATGGTGCCATAAATCCACGAGTGTGTGCATACGCAGCATCACATAGATAATATTTATCTAAAAAAGACGATGCATGCATCAAAACTATATATGTAATATAAGAAATAAAGTTGAGATTGTAATATATATACCCGGAGGAGGTAGTGGAAATGGTGCATTAGCATTTGTTAAAGATTCAGACAATATTCTAGAATCATGTGCTACTCCTTCCCATCCGGCCACCAGAAAGGTAAATACCATATTGAAGTCACAAATGGCCAAAACATTTTGATAGCACTCGCCTTTTCCTCTTCCTCTATACAAATGTTGTTTATGAACAGGGACAATGGCATGTATCAAAGTTCCATCAAGTGCACCAATCGCTCCCTATATAGAATTTAATCGTTAATAATATACATGGAAAGAGATCACAACAGGACTTTTAGGACGTACCTTAAAAACTCTTCGTAATCTTTTATTACGTCTTGGAGTATCTGGATTAGATGTTGGTACTATAACCTCTTTAGCAAACTCCATCATTGTTGCCAACACTTCATGAAAATACTTATGAATTGTTTGTTTCGAGTGTTGAAATCTACGTTTAATAACGGAAAACCGTTGATTGTGACCGAGCATCATCAGAAACATAGCCATTTTTTCTTCAACGGAGATGTGTTTGCTATCTTTTAACCAACCTTTCACTCTAAAATGTGTGCAAAGTCGAACAAATGAATCACGTGACATACGAAGGAGTTCAATGCTTTGTTGATTGTTCCCACGCAACAGCTCTAAAGTAAAATGGTGTCCAGACATAACCGAAGTGTTATCTCTTTTTCTTTTGTGATTTCTCGGCCAAAAGTATCAAAGATATAAGAACATCACAATGAGGAGCAATAACTTTTGATTATAATCCATGATAAACCTGTCGAATAAGAGCAAAATGTTTATGTTGAAAATTGAATATAAGAAAGGCCTAATTGCAAACATAATAGTTCAAAGTAGTACAATAATTGTTCAAAATACAAAGCAAATAAAGGTTCATATAATACGAATCACATACTACAAATCACACCAAAAGACAAATACCGACTGACCAATGTCATCCACTACAAATACCGACATACTACAAATCACACCAAAAGACAAATACCGACTGACCAATGTCATCCACTACAAATACCGACATACTACAAATCACTCTCCCTACTTAAACATTCCTAATGTCGTCCCGGTCATCTTAATCCACCCTTTCAACACCTCAGGGTCTGATGGCAATGTCATCCACGCTTGTCTCATTTGTATCGACTGACCAAAAATGTTAAATGCTGCCAAAAACAAGGGATCTATAGGCTCTAAGCCAACTAATTTCAACTTATCATAACATTCGTCAGTTGATGGCCCTGTGCTTTTCACCATATGCTTGAGTGCTTGTTGCATATCTTTCGCTAAATCATCTAGGGTAATGGTGGTTTTAGAGGTTTTGGCTTTTTTGTTACGCCTAGCTTCATTATGATTAGAAGTTTGACCCTTATTATTGGAAGGAACTTCATCATCATTTTGAAAGCTTTGTTCATGAGAGTCTCCATCATCATCTTCCGGATTACAAAAGCTACCATCTTGTATCTGAAGTGTTTGGACATGTGGGGATGATGAAACTCCAGATGTTTGAGTAGATGTCCATTGATTACCACCTGTAGCACTAAGCCCTTCGAACAAAGCTATGTGAAGGTCAAGATGAGGCAACGGGCGTGTTTTTAATGACATTGCCCTCGGGTGACCCTGCGCCAAATTAATATGGACTATAATTTATACTTTTCATTCTAAAATATAACACAATACTAAAAACATAAAGAAATATACACCTTCTTAAAATCTTCCCATTCCTGAGGCGTTAAAGTGAACATGTTTGTTTCTGGGTTGTAAAGATTTCCAGTCTTGTTTCGCAAATAACACCATCCTACATATTTTGATTTCATGGTATCAAAAGCATTTCTAATTTGCTTTTGACTCAAATCCATGTGAAATTGTTCCTTGAGTTTCTTTCCTAATATAACCCAAGACTCTCTGCGCAAGCTTTGTCCATTTCTACCTACCCGCCCAATTTCTTCAAGACATGTTTCTAATAAACATTTAATTGCGTCATCCGTCCATTGTTGTCGACCATCATTAGTTTCCATCTACAATTATATATATTCTTAACAATCATTTGTTCACAATACTCAAATAGCATAACAAAAACAATCATGGGTTCACAATACTCAAATACCATAACAAAAACAAATGGCTTAACAAAAACAAATCAAAGGTGGTTTGGGTCAAATACCATAAACCGACACACTCTTTTTTCTTAAAATGTATTTTCCTAAAGACGAAATTTTATGGACCAAAATAAAAGAAATCATTTATATATGTTGACTTCTCTGAAAACTACTACCAATCTTGCCATATATCTCTGAAAACTACTACCAATTTCATAAATCTTCAACAACTCTCAAACAAAAACAACCAGACAATCAAACTCTAAAATACACACTTATAGCACATCTGGTACACTAGAATCTATCTACTGATTACAACAATCATAAATACTAAAACTGGAAAACAAACGGATTCAAGAATCAAAACCCTAAATTAACAGAGATGAACAAAATTGATGTTTGAGAGAGAAACTGAACGGATTGTATGAATCACGATAAAACTTCTCGACTCTTTCAATTTATATAAGCAGACCAAATCAGCCCAAAACACAACCACCAGAACGAGGTGGTCGAACGGCGGTGGTCGAACGGTTTAATGATAAAGCAGCGGGGGGTCGACGGAGGTGGTCGAACGGTGGTTATGGCGGCGGTATGGCGACCGAACCAAGGGAGAGAGCAGGAGGCGGTATGGCGGTGGTTATGGCGACCGGAACCAAGGGAGAGAGGAAGAGAAGGAGTGTACCTGGAGGAGCAGAGGCGGTGGCGATGGCTGCCGGCGAGTGGAGGAGCGACGGAGGCGGTGGCTAGGGTTGGAAGGGCTGGACGACCGGTTGTGGAGGATGAAGACGTTTGAAGCATGTTTCAATAGCTTTTGTTTTAAGAAGTTATAAGCTGTTTGCAGATCTTATTCTTTTAAAAAAACAAACTGTCTTCACAGCTGATTGTCTGCGCGCCTGCAGACATTACTCTCCTGAAGATGTTTGAAGCAAAAACAAACATCACCTTAATTTGAGATGAGTTGATTAAAAGAAAGGTAAAGACTTAAGTTAGAGTAAATTAAATAAAGTTCATCGTCGGTTACACATAATATTTCATTGTCATCATCTTGAAGCTTACACCTCGTACATGACAACTCCCATCCTTTGTTTTTGGCACAACCCCCATGCGTGAAGATCAGGGGGTTGGCGATGGTCGACAACGATGGTGGTGAATATGGAAGTTAAAAATGGTGGATACAAATTAAAAAGATATGTGACCCTCATTACACACTAAATATTGACTTGTGTATCTCTTAGCCCTTTAAATCTCATGTCTGTGTGAGAACCCTCATCAGGTTTATGTAGACCAATGTGAGAATTGGCTTCATGCAAGAGGCTTGTCGACTGTGTCATTTTCGGGATTAATGTGTGCACATTGAAACCCTAGACTTGGTCTCACTAGAGAGAACTCCAACAACAATTGTGGTGTTTCGTTGTTCAAATGCTTCCTCGAGAATATTTATTACAAGGTTTATCTAATCCGACTTTATTTGTAAGTGACCTTACGACACCAACCCTACAAGGTCAGTTAAACAAGGGGCCTAGATTATATTACTCGATGATTGTTTGCTAAACAAAAGATAATTTTTATATTGTTTATGTGACAATCGTCAATTTCAGGTTAACTCCGTTAACTCAACTCCGTCAATTCAAACTTAAGATCACTGAATCTATAACGCACACCTAATTACATTTACACTAGGGTTTAAATGACGCTTAACACTTACTACATGTGTAGTCTTTCGGGAACTGCACCGAAACGCAAACGAGTTGACGCAAACGATTGATGAATAAACGAAAAGCGTCAAAACAGTAATTATGTGATAATTATGTGTTAGACTTATGTGTTATGTGATAACATGGTTATAAACGTTAACTCAATGTACTAGAACTAGTTAGTTAGGCTAGAAAAGCAACAATCGAAAGTTGAGGGACTTGAGTGTAACATAGTATCTTTATAAATACTAATAATAATAAACCCTAACTATTATTTTCTCTCCCACACAAACCCCGATCGGAACCCCCCCTTGGTGACCTTGGCTGCCGTCGACTTATACACACATATATACAATCAATTTCAAGCCTTTGATTGAAGATTAAGGTGCTAGGAAGGTATAATCGACTACCCTATGCATCCTTTATACTTGATTTGATGTTTAATGGGTTAATTGAAAACCCTAGATGGCCGATTA
This sequence comes from Bidens hawaiensis, assembly GCF_021521415.1. Lineage (NCBI taxonomy): Eukaryota > Viridiplantae > Streptophyta > Magnoliopsida > Asterales > Asteraceae > Bidens > Bidens hawaiensis. The sequence continues at coordinate 112,511 of NW_027498644.1, forward strand.
TGTGTGTGTATGAAGTTAATATGATTGTTGTTGATTTGATGATGATTTGATAACTAGAATTGATATTGTTACATGTTAATTGTTGTGTCTTTGATTTGAGTTCAAACAAAAACCCTAATCATGTATGTAATGTGTAATTGATGTGCATGGATAGTGTTTATGGAGTCTAGAGTGTTATATGAATGCATGATGGTCCATAGATAGTTAATATGTTGAGTTTGGATGCAAACAGTTTCTGGACAGATTGTGTTATTGATGTTTAATTGACTGTAACGAGGTGTAAATGTGAAAATTGGTTGAGATTGTTGATACTACAGTAAACTAGGTTGAGTCTAGTTTCTAAAGAATATAAATTTGCAATTTTTGGACGTGTAAAAGTTAACTTTTATGATTTTACAAAAACATTGTGCAAAGCTGAGCTGTTAGACCTGCTGTTAGGTTGTTTTGTAAATGTTATATCTCATGAACTACGAGACCAATTGGGTTGGTTTCACTTCTGGAAGTTGACTCATTGAGTTAGGAACCTAACCCAAGCAGTCTTGCATTTATTGGATTTTTCGTTTAACGGGAATTTCAAATAACATTCTGTTGCGCATGAATTTGACTGTTATGAGTTTGCTGTAATGATTTGATGATTGTGAGAAACCTATGTAGAATAAAAATATAATAAAATATGTTCTGGAAACCTAAGACATATATGCTTTTGTGATGATTTTTGGTAAATTAATTGTGATGCTGTGATCGGTGAGATAGTACAATCTTTCAAGTAGAATTTCTGTCTCGGTGAAACTAGCTGCTGAATTTTGTGAAAATGCATGAAACATGATAATTGCTAGTTAATTGTTATGTTTTGACCAAATTGCCCCTGCGGGGAATACTTGCTAAATAGTTGTCGTGTTTTGACCAAATTGCCCTTGCGGGGAATAATTGCTAGTTATGTACATTATTAATACATGACACATAAATAATTGCTCACACACGTATCGTATCACAAATGTATTTGTTAAAGTCACACACGATTCACAAACGAAACACGAAACATGTTATGTGCATAGGTATTATGTGCCGGGTCTAGAGACTCGATAATATTCCGACACTTAGAAAAATCTCTTTGTTGTTTTAGAACGCTAAAGAGAGTTTTTCTGTGACGCGCATCTTGGTGATTTAATTTGGGAATTTCTTCGCAAACAGTGAGTTTCACTTTCCCCTTTTAAACTTTTTTTAAACGCTTTTCACTTGGGGGAGATAACATACTCCGAAACGCATTTAAGATTTTGTTAATATAGATTATATATCACTTGTAAAGACTAAGTGGCAAACGCAATAACTAAAGTCCTTCATTCACATCGAACCGTTTAATATTTGGATAATAGCGAGTCACTGTTGAGTAGTACTACTGGGTTTGACAAACCCCACCCAACGCTAAACTCGACTGGATGTCGAGTGGGTGTAATCTTGGCTAAACACATACCATGGTCTGGATGACCTGGTGGCAAGGCAAATGATAAACAGTCAGCTTCGGTGTCGAACACTTAGTGATACTTGTTTTATAGGCTAGCTACCTATAGATATATAATTGACATAACACTATCTGGTAACGCAAAACGCTGTAACGCAAAACGCTTAACGCAAAACGCTGAACGCAAACGCTAAACGCTCTATTTTTATATAACTTGTGAACTCACCAACCTTGTGTTGACACTTTTAGTATGTTATTCTCAGGTAGCCGAGGCGGGCGCGCGGTTTAGGAACATGCATTGCTTGAAACACTTTTAACTATGCAAACTTATTTTTAACTGTTATCATTGAGTTTTAAGTCGTCCTGCGTGACGTAACATTGTTTGCTATGGTTTTACGCTTCCGCATTTAATTACTCGTAAACGTTTTCATGGTTTTGAAACTTTGTTTTATGGTTTGATTATAACTAATGATTCCGATCCTGTTAGTTCACACCCTTTGACGGTAAAACTCCGTTAGTGGATTTTGAGGGTGTGACAGTTTAGCACTTGATATCTAGCATTTACACATATCGATCGTAAAAATACATGTTCCAACACAAAAGGAAAATATTATATCTGTTATATAAAGGGAAATCAAGTCTAATATAAAGGTGAGGTCAGCCCACCATAGAAAGGAGGATAAAACCTTTTATACAAGGGGCAGGGATCACCCAGAACTTCATATCACTAACCAAATGTAGTGATCACATTTTTAACACACTAGCTATCTCAAGATAGTTTAGTCTTTACAAATCGATGAACGTTCAATATGTCAATATAGTGAATATCCAAACACTATCCCACCCCAAATAAAATTATAACACCATGTTAAGATAGTGTTATCCTCTTAAATCATCAACAAGATGATGAATACTTTTTCAACATATCAATAAAGCAAACTCTAGTGATATCCCTCAATAATACAAGAATGAATGGCTTTCCAATTTAATTAACTTTCTTTTGTGTCATTAATGACAAAATAGTTATGTCACATCAGCTTAGCTGAAGACTTAACAATTAACCATGCTAGAGAGCATCGGTGCTACAATTTGCAAGCAATTAAAGACCAATTTATAATTTTAGAAAAGTGAGGAGCAGACTTGTAATACATGTCGACTACAAAAAAACATCCGGCTAATTAACTCTTTTATATATAAAAGGTAAAAAAGATCATTTGTTTTAAGGTTAACTAGTGGAGTATGGTGAAAGTTAATATAAAAAAAATAGAGGAATATACAGTGAAAAACATTAAAACTAGCTAGTTTACCTATAAAAATTAAATAATATCAAAAAAGGATGTCAGTGTCATCCATCATTTTCGAATTATATAATATAACAATTCATTTTTTCTTTTACAAATATTAATTAATAATTTATATACACCACAAATAAATCACTCATATCCTTTATTTAATTTAAAACCAATCCTTAAGAAATTTTGGCATCTCTCTAAGAGTAAAATATCTTTTAATATTTCTTAAAATTTAGAAATATTAAATTAAATTATTATAAGTTTGTATCACTTCTTTAAAAAATAATATAATCACATTACTCAATTGCCACGTAATCATCAGAACGTAGCTTTTAAGAGACCCGGAGCCCCCCCCCCCCCCAATAGACACACGTCATATATAAAGTTTGTATAAATAAAACAGGCTTTTGTATCACAGTTTCGAAAAAGATGATGGAAACTTCATGGATCCATAGAGGTTGAATGAATATGTGAGAATAAAATTGCTATTCATTCATAATTTTTTCTTGTCTTTATCATCTTAGACCTATAGATATTGTTCAATTAATTTTACCATATTCATCTCCTACACTAACATGTATATTAATTGATCTAATAATAAAAAAGTAGATATGATTTCATTAAAAATATAAATATTTTGATAATACTGTCATAAATACCCGCATATTTTTTATCTCTATAATTTAGGTAATTAGTTATTTGATTAAATGATGGATTGATATGTTTTGATTACACTGACATAAATATGTGTTTATTAAAAATAGAAGAATATTTTAAGCGAGAAATGTAGACTATGAATGAATCTCCAAGTGATGCGTGCCCCAGGTTATTTTCTTTTATTAAAATAGGTAGATTTATTATGTAGTTAATTCAAGTTTGGGAGGGATTTAACCAACTGTTCAGCGTAATCATCACTTAGACCATAATCGAATTTGCTATAGAACCATAATCAAACTTTTTAAGTCATACATGATATATTATTATCGAACTTGACTAACCCTACTAATCGATCAAACCGAATATACTATAACTGAACTTGTTATTGAATCAACCTAAAAAACCATAATTCATCTTACTATTATATTTAAGCAACACTCTATGGATACATGACATCTTTCTAAAGTGTCCACATAAGATGACACATAAGCTATTTCTAAAATTAAACCCTATTTAAATCTATTAAATTAACTAGATTTTATCCACCTTATTACAGGGATTGTTTTACATTATTCGTTTTTAATATTTATATATGTATATTTGGATTTTAATTTTATTTATTCTAAGAAAGTTAATAATTAATATACTTGAGGTTTGATGATGAAATGGTTTCACAAATAAATGATATGTTATAATCTGGTTTAAAAGCTATCTGGGTTTGGTGATACCCATTACCCATTTATTTTCTTTATTATAAAATTGTTTATTAATTATAAATAATATCTTTTTTTAAAATAAAATAGGATATTAATTTTTAGTATATTCCAATTTTATAGGATTTTCATATCAAATATTTGATGAGATTATTTTTTAATATAATGAGATGTTATAACCCGTTTAAAAGCTATCTGGGTTTGGTGAGACCTTTACCCGTGAATTCGGGTCAAATGCGTGAGAATCCTTCATTTACAAATAAAGTAATCTAATAGCTTGAGAGAATGGTTGTTTTACATTTAATATTTATTTTTTGGATTTTAATTTTCTTTATTGTAAGAGTTAATAATATACTTAGGGTTTGATGATTAAAAAGTTTCATAAGTAAATGATACGGTATAACCCGTTTAAAAGCTATCTGGATTTGGTGACCCATGACCCGTTTATGTTTTTTACTATAAAATTGTTTATTAATTATAAATAATATCTTTTTCTTTTTAATTGGATATTAAATTTTAGTATATTCCTATTTTGTAGGATTTTCATATCAAATAATTAGCAAGATTAAGTTTTAATTAATGAGATGTTATAACCCGTTTAAGAGCTATCTGGTTTTGGTAAGACCCATACCCATGAATTTGGGTTAAATCAATGAGAGGCCTCCATTTAAAAATCAAGAAATCTGGTGGCTTCCATAAAAGGGGGGAGCGATCACATCGCGACACATAGGATTTTTTTGTTTTCGTTTATATATATATATATATATATATATATATATATATTATAGATTTCCTACATTTATTATTACTTTTAAAATTCTTAAATTAAATTTTCATTAACTCTCATTTAGTGTGATTTCCAGAAATAAAAAAAGCGTTTAAGTTTATTTATTTATTACGCCTTTTAAACTAATATTTAAATATTTTATTTCAAAATATTGTTGTTATAAAGATCCTTTTGATTTGTGCAAAAAAACTAACAATGCATAAACTATTAAAAGTCTCTTTTCGAGCGTGTGTACATTTAAATACTCAGAATTTGTGTTATGTGAAAATTTAATTAAACTTGTCTTGACTCTTAACTTGTTTTACCATTTTAAAACCTTAAAGTTATCCTTTAGTATCATTCAATAATTAATATGGGAAAAACAACATGTTGTGAACAATAAGATATTTGAATGTTTAGGAACAATTTTTGTATTTAATCTTTTTCCAAATTTATTTATAATATAATATTTAATTTCATATATGAGAAATTGTTATACAATCATAAATTATATCACGTATATAAACATCTTTTTTATTGATGCTATATTCTTTATTAGGCCCCGTGTATTACACGGGCTACTAACCTAGTTAAACATAATATACCATAATCGAACTCAATTAAACCTACTAATCGATTAAATATTAACCATGAACAAGAATTACCTTGATTTAGATCGCTACCTCGAACTCAATTGAACATGCTAGATTGGTACCGTGATTTCCTATTCGATTGCGGTTGTTAATAGCCTTAAATCGAGAACATATATAAAAAAAATTGTAAGGTCCAAAATTTGAGAATGATATTATTAATTAAAATATCTGGCCGTCTATTTGGCGACACTTATTGCAACACTAGTAGTGTCGCTGAATGTATTTGCGACACTACTGATGGCATCAATAAGTGTCATCCTAGCAACTGTGAAACTTCATGAATATGGGCGACACTAGTAGTGTCGCTGAGACAAATTGTGACACTTCCTAGTGCTGCTAGTGACAATTCACATATCTTCTGCAGAGGTGCCTCGCTTGGAGAACAAGACTCATGAGACTATATGCACTGTGATAGGGCTTCATTTGTAAGGGTTGGTCATTGTGTAAGTCACCACCCCGGGATAGAAAGAAAGTTACGCAATTCATGTTCGGGTTTAATGAAAATCATAGTTTTCGATCTTTTGTTGTCCATCTAATTATTGTTTGATTGTTAGTTTGGCTCACAACCATCCGTTTCTATCTTTTCTATTAAAAACGAGGTTGAAATCAAGATCTAGGATAATATAAACACTCAATCGGCCATAATAGGTGAAATGAGACTATGCAGAACACATAGAGTTTTACGTATGTTGTGCGTATAACTCCTAAATTCTATCCAACTTTACTATATTGCGATCTAGTTTCTAATAAATTAGATGATAGATATAGTCATTGACTCATTGGAACCTAATTATACATGTGATAAAGTTCATTGGCACACCTAATAAATTCAATGAATATTTAATTGTCAATTTATGAATTTTATGTCTTGCTTTTTGAGAACCAAAATATAATGATAATAGTTCTTTAAATGTCACATGTTAGCATTCTAATTCTTTAAACATTTATAATACATTTATTAAGGCTTTTAGGTTAGTTTATTCATCACAAAATATATAGAATAAATATTTATTAGATTAAGTGGGATATAGGTAATTAGAAGTTAAAGAATAATATAAATTCAATTTCCCTTCATTAAAATTTTTACTTTGTTACAATGGTTGGTTATATACATATTATTATTATTTTTACTTTCGACGCAAAAGATATGTATATACAAAAGGGTAGCACTATGCATATTATTGGTTTATACGTGTATTGTTTTTTTTACATGTAGGGGGTAAAGTTAAGGTTAACGGATTTTCTCATTTATTGTGGGTTTTGTTTTGATCTGAGGGTGATCTTCGAGTTATTCGAAAAAGTGAAGATGATCGGCTAAACAAGTGGACTTGCTAGTGATTCAAATGACCGTTAAAAAAATATTTTGTATTGAAGGTTTAACATATTTGATTTATATTTAAGCTATGCATATTTATAGTTTTTATGATAATTCCTAATCCTTATTATTGATTTCAAATCATAACATGAGATAATTTATATGCTATTAATCTGATATACCAGAATACTAGAACTCGTTAATTTCTTGCTCTTTTCATGTAAGATTAGAAATATAAAAAATAAAATTTATAACAATTATAAAAGAAATTTGAAGTATTTATTATATTTCTTTATTTTGTGTGCCCTTGAAGAAGAAAAATACTTTGGAACCTATTTGTTCAAGATTTTTTCGGGGTGGTGATGACAATTCTAGAAGAATGAATGGCCTGGGGTGAAGTGAGACATGATATTGACATATAAAGATCGTGATGGTTTAGGGGTTAGTAGTTTAAACTCTCTTAATCTGACTCTTTTTAAGAAATGACAACGGATATATGTCAATAAGCCGGACGTTTTATGGGTTAAAGGCAAATGCCAACCACGATTTCCCAAGGGAAAACATTGGGCGCTCTTGGGTTGGGATAGGAAACGGTGAATGGAAATATGGAGGAGAGTGGCCAAGTATATTGCTCGACTTAGTGATAAAGATATTATTTCATAAACCGCGGTGAGGAAAAATGTGGATATCGGGGAAAATTCTCCTTTTTGGCATGATTTGTGGTTAGGAATGATGCTCTTTCATCAAGATTTTTGTAACACCGTGAAATACCTCGTCTAATTTTGGGCTAAAAATATCAAATCTGAAAGTTAAGGGACTGAAAATGAAAATTCTGGTTTTCCTGAATCTTCGCGCGAAGCGAAGCTGTGACCAAAACTATTTCCCGGTACGCGAAATAGCTGGCACATGATTCAGGAAAGTTGATTCTTCGCGCGACGCGACGGGTTCTTTCACGCAATGTGAAACATGGTTAAGTAATCTAATCCACGTGTCCCACTATGTGTCAACACGTGGCAGCACGGGACAGGCCACATGTAAAATTGCGGCGCTAAGGCGGTTCGTGCGACGCTAAGACAGCCAAAAATCACCAATAAAAGGGCAGATACGGGTTCAAGCTCAAACCATCCCATTTCATTTCCATTTTCACATAGTTAACCTAGGGATTTGTGCCAAGGGTTTTCTGACATTCCGAGGGCTTGTTTCCGAGAAGTTTAATCAAGAAACAAGGTTCTGAGATGCTGCTAACAACCTGCTGTTGTATTAAATGAAGCACTAACCGAAGAGCTGCTGATTTTCTTAGTTCAGATTCTGGAGTAGCCGACTATGGTAGGAATTATGCTTTAGTTATTCTATTACATAGTTACTTAGAACTTAGTTAAGGGTATAGACGTTAAGCATAACTGATTTTCCAAATAATGTTTTGTCAAAATAAAAATGTTACTTTCATAAGAAGTAATGTTATCAAAACTATTATTTTGACGGGCATGTAGTAACTGAAAAAGGGATATCATTAGTAGACTCTTCTTGCCTAAAGTAAGTAATTCGTACAAATCTCAATCAACTGCGGGACCCGTTTACTTACCTGGAGGAGTTTGCCAACGTGATAGACTCTATTAGGCCAAAGCGTGCCATCCTAAATGTCATATGTAAATACAAGGTATATTTTCATAAAAAGACTATAACTCTACTGAGGTTAGGTCAGACCTAAGAGTCTGCTGAACTGAATCAGACTTAAAAGTCTGTTGATCAGACCAAGAGTTTGCTAGACTGAAACAGACTTAAAGTATGCTGATTAATCAAGAAACACTATCTAGGTACTTATGCAAGCCTATTACGAATATAGGTTAATAGCATATTGAGGGAAAAGGTTCTGAATATCACCGAACTGACAAAAACATGTGAACACGTTAAACCTTTTACCTACTGAACTGATTTTACTCTTGTAGTAAACAGGTTGTTTATTGCAAAGAGTTTGATAAATGTTTGCATGAGATTACTTATCTCTAAAATCGTTATAATACAAAATAGATAATAAAAAGCAACTCAGACCGAATACACATGCGTCTGGATCCATACATAACTGATAATTGGCATACAAAACCAAGTCAGTCATAACTAGTTCTCCAACAGGACCACATTGCTAGGGGAAGACTATCTCCGAGCAGGGCTATGTACTCGAGGAACCATTGAATTGTGTGTGTAGGGCAGTGGTACAAATCCCGGGAATGACAGACGTTCCTGCTGAGTTTGTGAAACAGAAAACTATGTTTGTATCGAGTCAACGTTTCACCAGCACATAGCTGACGTGCTTTTCCAATCCATGTAGGTAACTAGGTGATGATATTGATAGACAAGGATATTAGAGTCATGAAGATAGAAGATCGCTCGAGATGGCTCTATTTTGAATATATAAATCCTTGTAATAATATAACATTGTTTTGTAAACTGAAAACTTGGGTTTTTAAATCCCAAGAAATTTTGCAATGTAAATTAATATTTTAATATATAAGACTTCCGCTAAAATGAACCCGCTACTCTAATATATTTACAAAGCAGGTATCAACCGGGTAGTCACGCCTAGGCCTTGGACCGGGGTGTGACAATTTCCTTTCAATCTAGGACAAAAAGAAAGATTGCTTAATCGTTAATTGGAGATTCAATGATGGTTGGTTATTTACCGTGGGGCGCCTAGAGGTGGTATTAAGAAATCAAATTTGTTGGATTAGAAGCCGATGTGGTCGCTCATCCTTGGTTCGTTCGAAGATAAGGATGTATGGATATAGTATTTGGATATGTAAGACGGTTTTAAAGTTAAAGATGCGAGCAAATATATCGACTGTTATATGCGGACAAAACATAATGGAATCACCATATCCTAAGGAAGGTTAATATTATAGTGTAGCGTTTTTTCATGTATCCTCTGCCGACTAGAACTATCTTTTCTTTGGTTTTGTAATAGGAACAAACATGTGAATGGATGATTCGAGTGGCTTAAAAACCCTTTATTAGTCATTTAACCCTTTTTCTTTTCGTATATATAAAATCTTTATAGTTAAAAATAAAATAATGAAAGGAATTTTGTTTATTATTAAACTACAGGTCGGTAAACCCGGCTGTGGTAAAACCCAAGCATTGATACGGTAAGTCAACGCGAATTTGATCGGTTTCGGTTACGTGTGTTATTGTAGCGAAACTAAGACAAAAATAAAACAAAAAAAGTAATAAAAATTGGGGTGAACCAATGGTGCGGTGTCGGTCGGTAAAACTCAATCGTTGGTAAAATCCGACCATTATCGATCCTAGCGTTGAGGCAGTTGAGTCTACGCGAAATCAGTCGGTTTTCGTTATGTTCGTTACGATATCGAAACTAAAAAAACAAAAAGCAGCATTCGGTCGATTTTCGTTACGGTACTAAAACTAAAACAAAACGAGCCACTAAATCGGGCCACTAAATCTTCAAATCGAGTCTCATCGATTTTTTTATGCGTCAAGAAAGCAATGGATGATAATATGTGTGAGTAGGAATTTGAAATATATGTATTTAAATTTAAAAAATCTAAAATTTTTTAATTATATTAAAATTTAAAAATAAAAAATAAAATCCACGTTACCACTCAACGGTAACATACAAAAAAAAAAGATTTCCTATGTGAAACAAAAAAGAAAGTGACTAAAAAAAATGTTAAAACCTTTAATATAATAAAATATGAAAATTGAATGACTTAATTGGAACACCTTTTAAATTTGAGTGACCTAATTGAAATAATTTTGAAACTTGGTTATTATTTTATGAAATTGCCCCCTTAATTAAATATAAAGTTAAAAAATTTAAATAATAATGATAATAATCATAAACATAAGCATCCCCTAATCAACAGTTTTATTATGATAATGTCAATGAAACACAAATTAGATTTTGTTGTTGGTCTATTGGTCAAAGCAAGACTTTACAAAACAACCATTAGCGAAACGAATTGAATATAAACAATAAATGTATTAAATTTAAATGTTAGGTTGGTTATTATAAATAAAATATTATAATAATGTAAAACAAACTTTTAACTAACGAACATAAATGAACACATTATCAAACATTTGCGAGAACAAATGAAGGAACACAACCTTTGTTCATTTTCATTCATTTAACTAAGAACAAAATTTTTTGTTCGTGTTCGTTCATTTATTAAACGAAGAAGCATAAATGAATTTTCCACCAAAGTCCAAACAATTCATGAACTGTTCGCGGAACGTTTGCGAACGTTCGGTTTATTTACAGCCGTACACACAATTGATGTACGATACTATGATACCTACTGGTAGTGTATATAAAATAGAATCTTTATAAGTTGCTTTAATAGTTAGCTAGTGATACGATCGATGGCAAAATAATTTGTACTTTCTGTTGTTGGGTTTCAGTGGTGATCAATTAAAATTTCTGTTTATTAAATCCGGTTCAATAAACGTGACAAATAATAATTAATCATTTAATTAATAATTATACGCAGCGGAATATATAAAATTAATCAGCACCGAAAACTAAACCCGACAGGATCCGGTTACATACAATACGAGTACGAGTCAAAACATTAAATATAAACTAACAATATATCTAATTTTACCTCGATTAATAATTAACCGGTTGAGACACCGAAGGCTAACGAACCGAGCTAGGTGACACAACAAGATCCAACGACCAATCAATGGCGGTGCACGACGGCAACGGCGGACAGCGGCGGTGGCTGTGAGTGGCGACGGGCGGCGACGGCTGGCGTCAGTGGCGCCGGCGGTGGCCAGATAGCGCCGGTGGTCGGGCAGCGGCGATGGTGCAGGTTGGCCGGCGATGGGATGGAGGAAGAAAGGAGATGAACTTGTTGATTAGCTTTGGGTTAAGGTTATGTCAATAACGTCATGTGTTTATATAACCTTTAATTAGGTTTAACTAACTTAGTTAGTTATAAACCTAATGGGCCAACAAGTCCACTTCTTGCTTCAAAGCCCGCTCCATGTAATTTCATCTCGTTAAAGTATCTAACCCAGTTAACTAACTTAAGCGGGTCAATGGCTCGTTACCTCACAGTGTAACTCTCATGGGTCATAACCTGGTTGGCCGTATTGACTTACCCAAACCGGTCCATAATTCCAATATCTGTAAGTTTTCATTTTATTTTCTTTATTTCCTTTGTAACATCAGTTGTTGGCTATAATAATGTCAGTTGTTACAACATAAATTTGTAACTTTGTAGTTTGTATGATTCTGTTACATATGTTTTGTTTGTTGTTTATTTGTTAACATATATTGTTTATGTCAACAAGTCAATTGTTTATATAATTTATAAAATGTTTGTGTCTTACCAACTCAACTAGAATAAATTGATCTTAATATTATCTTTTTCTTAATTGGTATAGATTCACAACCTTTCATTTTGATTTCTTTTAAAATACAAAACAAATTATTCTATCTATGTATGTTAGAAATATGTAGTTACGCATTCGTTAATACTCATTACTTAATACCTTATAATTTATAAAATTATACTGTTTATCATGTAACTCATATATGCATATTTGATGTTTTTTTACCCGTGTGACGTGTGTTATACGAAACGCTAACCTAGTCTACAAATATAACAAAGAAAATAATTTCCAAAAACTAAAAAAAAAAAGAAAAAAGAATGAATTGGAAGGTAAGAAATTCGAATTACCAGAAAACTAAATATGCAGAAGAAATTAAAATAGAAATCAAGTGTGTCTAATGATGAAATGAAATTTGCAAACACGAGATCTATATCTCATTATGCCATCATGTTCATGAATCACTTATCCCTTTCATTGGGACCAACGCTTTCAATGAATCGCAAAGCACACTATGTATCTATTTTAATTTATATTTATATTCTTTAACGTTTTATCTATTATATACACACCTTGTCTAAAAGACAATAGTCAGCAGCTTTAATATATAAAAATGAGTTTGAAACTTCGAGTTGTAACTTGAAAGTTAAACTAATAAAATGGGCTTAATGCATAGTGAGGCCCACTATAGCTAAAGTATTAACGGGCTATGCTCTAATTGTAGTTTACTATTCAGATGAAAACTGTCAAAAGGGCCCAAGAAAAATGAGGTACAACAAGGCCCTACAACTGCAACTTAACGCAGCAGTTAGACCACCCTTAGTGGAAGAAAAGAGGGGGCGAATTAGAGGTGCACAAAAAACTCGAATCCGGAACCGGACCCGAAAAAAATACCCAGAACTGGTTTTTGCTATACCTGGGTTTTTACTACCCGAACCCGACCCTACCTGTAGGGTACGGATATGGTATGCATTTCAGTACCAAAACCCGAACCCGGACCCGATTTATACCCGGTAATACCCGAAACCCGGAACCGATTCCATACCCGGAACTGGTTTTTTCCAATGCCCGAAACCGGGTTTTTCAAATACCCGATCTATACCCAAAATTACCCGAAAAATACCTGAAAAATACCCGAAAATACCCCTAAAGATTGTAACCCCTTAAAAAATTCAATATATACCAAAAAAAACCCAGAAATATGGTTTTTCAATACCCGAAAATAAGGTATTTAAATACTCGGTTTTAGAATACCCAGTTCTATACCCGACCTGAACAGGGTATGGTTTTTAGAGACAATACCCGGACCCGAACCCAACCCGGGTATTACCAATACCCGATTTTCCAATACCCGGTCATACCAGAACCCGGGTTTTTGAAAAACCCGATTTGTGCACCTCTAGGGAGAATGGGAGGAACACCCCCCCCCCTCTTTTGAGAAGTGACCGAGAAGAGAAGAATCGGGAAATATTTCTCGGCCAAACATGTGGGCCCATCTGACTTTTATTAATTTTTTATTCACATAGCCGTTATCAACACGAAAATTGTGACACTTTCTTCTCAATCTCTCCTCCACCAATATATCTTTAAAATACAATTCATCTTTCTGCTGGCTGGACGTCACGTGAGACACTTCTTTTCCGTTCTTCCCCGACCACTATGCGTGGTTTTATATAGCTGAATAGTCAATACCAAGGCCCATAGGCTTACGTGGATGCAATATACACCAAAAACATTTCTGGAAGCTACGACCAGAGGATGCAAAAATTTATGTTGTACTGTCAAAATATTAATGTATATGTTTATTTAGCACCGGTGCAAATATTTATATAGCTATAGATATAGTTATTCTAGTTTAACATCTATGAATTACTCGAGTAATTTATTAAAATACAATGTTTAATAGATAACTGATATATAATAAATAATAAGCCTATCAATCACTTTTAATACATAGTCATTGTAAAATGATTTTTACAACAATTTTAAAATAAATAGCACAATTTATTTTATGAAAAGTATCAGTTTTTATTTTTTAACACAAATTAATTAAACAGAAAAGTAAGAAAATACCTTTAAAATTTTTATCAATGCATTTTCTAAGAAAACTTATAAGTAACAAATGTTTTAGTTCGTAGCAGTATACTTTATATTTCAAATCCATTATAAGAAACTTAAACCGTTAATCATATTTGTTTACCATTGATTTAATTGGACCTTCAAAACCCGACTGTAGAGAATGCTGGGGATGAAAGTTAAAGAATTCGTAGATGACACCCGTATATACTGTTTATAGAGTAAAGATCTGTTCAGTTTGAATTATTACGGGTACTAACTGGGATGAGATATACGGCGCGAATGTAATAAAGTTCAAACTTTTAAATTTAAATTTCAGTAAGTGTATATATCTTGAATAACATCTTTTTTATATAAATAAGAGATAATTATATATTTCAAATATTTAAAAAAATATGAAGTAAATATTAAATTAAAGCATAAATTTTAGAAATATTTAAAGAATATAAATTTGTTTTATAAATATTTCGGTTTGATAAAAAATTTTTGAAGTCTTCATAAATTTTATAAGCATTTTTGTCCCATATATAAAATGTAATTAAGTTCGTCATATATTCAAGGTTTTTATTTGATTGGGAAAAAGACTAAAACTAAGAGCATTCTCAACCCATCCTCTATAATTATATGAGAGGAATTTGTAAATTATAGGGTGGGGTTGTGAGTGTAAATTATATGGTGGAGAGAGAAAAAGTAGTGATTTTTTATAAATTTGGGGAAAATGTTGTGATTTTTTGTAAATTATAGAGTGGAGAGAAAAAACTGTAATGATAAAAGTATAAAAAAATATTATTTATTTAAACTATAGAGAGAAATGTAGTATTATATGATGTAATTGTAGAGATAAGATGGGAAATGGGCTGGGAATGCTAAAGGGGACAAACTTGTTAGTTGAAAATAGTAAGGCCAAAAGGTGAAATTTACAAATTCCCACGTGATGTACATTCGGTCATTCGTGTAGAGATTTTGTTCATAAATCCAAGCTTTACTCACGTCCCCTTCAAACAGGAGAAGAAATAAATGACGTCCTAATTGATTAGTTTTTGGTTTCATAAATTATATATTACATATAAGTTTTTGTTATCGGTACGTGCGTGTTTATATATTATATGTTTTGGAGTCGGGTGTCTCTTTGAAAGCAGCCTCTCTATCCTCATGGATAGAGGTAAGGTCTGCCTACATCACATCCTACTCAGACTCTACCAATAGCTTTTGCTTTAGCTATTTACAAAATTTACTGTTTACCTTTGTTGTTGTTTTTGGTTTCACTAATTTATGACCATCAGTTATGTTGTTATTCTATTTTTAGGTTATGAGAAAAATTTAAATTTCTTTAAAAGCTTGAGTTTTGAGACATCTTTTAATTTTTTTTCTTTTTTTCTTTAGTGTTTGTTGCTTAACAAAATATGAAAAAGATGCTTGCTTCATTCTTTTTTTTCCTTTTCTAAACGGCAAATGACTTTTTTTTCTCTCTCTTCTGAACGACGAGTGATAGATCTATCTTTGTTCACTCCTAAACAACACCAAATATTTTTAGTGTTTGAGATTGTAAGAGCATTCTCAATGGATTCTCTAAAATATGTGAGGGGGTTCTCCATTTTTTAGTGATGGTTAAAAATAGTTGTGAGAGAAGGAGAGAGAAAATGTTACTGTTCATGGTTAAATTTGGAGAAGCGCACTGTTCATCTTTATAAATTTTTAATGTTTTTGAAAGTGGTTGTGAGTGAATGAGAGAGAAAATGTAATGATAAAAGTATAAAAAATATTATTTAATTGAAAATGAGAGAGAAAGGATAATGGTTTTAGTGTAATTATAGAGATGAAGATGGAGAATTGAATGGGAATGCTCTAAGACCTGTTATTTAAAAGACTTACACCTTTACCATATAAACCAGTCCTCTAATAGCTATTTGTCTTTCTTAAATCATTTAGGTGTGGTTTATTTTTGAAGACAAAAACTGTTTGCAATCTAATTTCATCTGATTTCATTTCTGCAACTGAATATGTGGTCTGAAGATCTGCAATCTGAAAATATAATACTGTTTGTTTTATAAACTGGGCATCGTCTGCATAAGTTGAAAATTAGTTACCTATCATACATATCACAGTAGATAGAAGTCATTTAACGTCTGTAGACAGGTAAAATAGTTGGTGGTGGGCGGTGGACGGTGGTGGTGGTGGACAGTGGGTGGTGGTAGTGGTGATGGACGGTGATGGTGGTGGGTGGTGGACGGTATTGGTGGCGGATGGTAGGTGGTGGTGGCGGACGGTGGGTGGTGGTGATGGGCGGTGATGGTGGTGGGTGGTCGACAGTGTTGGTGGCGGATGGTAGGTGGTGGTGGTGGGTGGTGGTGGCGGACGGTGGGTGGTGGTAGTGGACGATGGTTGTGGCCGACGGGTGGGTGGTGGTTGTGATGGATGGTGGTGGTGGTGATGGACGATGGTGGTGGGTGGTGGATGGTGTTGGTGGTGGATGGTAGGTGGTGGTGGTGGGTGGTGGTGGCGGACGGTGGGTGGTGGTAGTGGATGATGGTTGTAGCCGACGGGTGGGTGTTGGTGATGGGTGGTGGTGGTGGTGGTGATGGACGGTGGTGGTGGTAGTGGACGGTGGGTGGTGGCGGTGATAGATGGTGGTGGTGGCGGACGGTGGGTGGTGGTGGCGGCGTATGATGGGTGGTAGTGGTGTTGGACATTGGGTGTTGATAGGATGTTAAGAAGTGTGAGGATGTGTGAAGAAGTTAAACAATAACTTATTTTTTAAGACCATAAAAGCAGTTTGTAGATCTTATTTAAAAATAAAAACAAAAAAAAATAATAAAAAAAAATAAAAAATTAATTAAAAAAAAAATAAATAAATAAAAATTAAAAAAAAAAAATAAAAAAATAAAAAAAAAAAAAAAAAAATAATAAAAATAAAAAAAATATAAAATAAAAAAAAAAAAATAATAAATAAAAAAAAAAATAAAAAAAAAAAAAATAATAAAATAAAAAAAAATAAAAAAAAAAAAAAAAAAAAAAAAAATAAAAAAAATAATAAAAAAATAAAATAATAAAAAAAAATAAATAATAAAAAAAAAAAAATATATAAAAAAAAAAAAAAAAAAAAAAAAC